>NC_066625.1:30093608-30280034 GCF_025201925.1 Gopherus flavomarginatus
TGTAATGCTGCCCAGCTGTACCTCCTTTTGGCTCTGCCCTGTCCACACCTCCAAGCTGAATGTCTCATGAAGAGATCATAGAAACACTACATTTTGGGAAACTCAGTTCCTCATCCAATCTCTAGTGATCAAATTAGGTTCTCAGAACCAACATTTGGCTGCTCCCTTACATTATTAAGGGTCATTGTCCAGGGATGCTCTAACCCCTCGGTAGCTGTGCCAGAGCCTTAAGGTTGGCAAAGGGGCAGAACTCCACCCCGCACCCTCCCAGCCCTACAACTTTCTGCACTGCTGTAACAACCCCCTACATTCTGCCTCACTGCTCCAATTCTTCATATTCCCTAGCTCTGGGTCAAAAAATCCCTACGAACCTGAAAAAGTTAAGAGTATGAACAACTCACATAGGGTGCTGGGTATCAGGAACTCCCTGACCAAATGACCTACTGACCTGCTTTCTTTTGATCACATTCAGTCCTACTACTCAGGACCCGGGTGAAGAGCATGAGTCATGATTACAGTACCTGAACTGCTTACTCTAATCATCCCTCTGTTTAATTAATGCAATTTCCCTTGACAAGACTCGTAATGTAAAAATCAGAGTTTGCATGGGGACTTTTAAAATATCTCTCTTAAACCAGAAATTGCAGTCTCAGGACAAAACTTTCAAATGAGTCTCTGGAGACTGGAAGCAAAGAAGGCACACAACATACGTTCAATGAAAGCTGCCCACTAGTGCGCTCAAACGCACAGTGCATGGATGTTGCTCAGCTTCAGTGGCCAAACCACATCACCTTTCGCTACACGGTGACTATGACAGCAAATTGCCTGCAAACCCTCTGACTTGCCACAGAACTCTACTGTTGTACATCACTCTCTTGAGGTCAACCCGTGCTGGAGTAGTAAACTTCCCCAAAAGGGGCCGCATGTGCCATGCACTAGCTGAAATAAATCCCAAAGGGTGACATCAGTTTGGGGATGATTAGAGTGGCAGCTTTGGCTCGAGCTGTGACCCAAACAGTGTTATGAGCAGAAGTTGATTTTGTAAACATGATTTGTTCGTAGGGCTGAATCTTGGGAACTCCTTGCTCAAGTGACCCTTAATTTGGATCACTAACACTACACAGCAAGCCTGTGGCACACCACAAATTTGAAGACAATCTGAGGCAGCATGTGAATTTTAGAGCATGTAGAATAGCTATCTTTTAAACTGTAAGCAACTCTCAACCTTAACCACAGCATAGCTGCTTCCCCGCTATAATTTAGTAGATGTGTGTGGGAGGTGGACTGGTTTGTTTTGAGCGAGAGGGAGAGAGAAAAGGATTGAATTTAACAGCTTTATTTTTAAAAAAGTATACAAAGTCAGTAATGAAACATTTTGGATTGTATTCTCTATGGACTTTAAGCCATGCTTATTGAAATCAGTGGCAAAGTTCTCATTGACTTCAGTGGTGTAGGTCCCACCACTATTACTATATTAGGGGTTATAGATGCAGTCTTGTAGTGACCAGAAACTCTAATCATGGCCTGGGATCCTGTTGTGCAAGATGCTGTACAAACACACACACACACACACACACAATCCTGCCCATTTAGAGCTTATAATCTAAGTATGAAATGAGAAAACAGGTAAATACGACCGACAGCACAAGGAAATAGTATGGTCACATGAGACTAGAAGTAAACTTCAAAAGACAAATTCAGCCTTGTTACTCCATTGACTTCAATGGAGCTGCATGCTTGCAGAATCTACCCCTCCCTTTTTTTGTAGATATGATGGGCCAAATTTCTCTTTTGGGACTCCACTGAAGCAACCGGGGTTACACCAGAGATAACTTTCATCCTGCATTCATATGAAACACTGAAGGCTGTAAAACATAGCCACTTATATGAACATCTATGAACTGTAGCATTCTTGCTTAACATGAGAGCTCTAAAAACTCTCAGAGGCATGGGGCATGTGGTTCAGATGTGCATCCCTCTGCAAATTCAGTTTATCTGGGTTAGCACAAACCTTTTCTCCTATTACAGGTCATATTCCTTGAGTTCAAATGCACCCAAAAAACTCACATAAAACCACTACTTAGGAGGGAGGCAATGTTCTCTGGAAACTTGGTGAATCTGGATTTATCTTTGTGATTACAACAGCTCAACTCATATCACACAGCTCTGTTGCACAAGATTTACTGTAGGAGTTGGTCTTCAACCCACCTAAGGAATTACTTTGGAACAGTAAAGCAACCTTACTCCCACTTGAGGAATGCTTTCTGTGTTTGAATACGGTGTAGTCAGTCTCAAGTCTTGGAAATACGGCATGACCACTCACACATACAATGGGGAATCAGTCAACCCAAGAAAAAGCTGATGCAACAGTAAATTTACATTCATCTTTCAGATAAAATGACTGTCAAAATAATGTATTTTTTCAGTTCTCTAGCATTTCCAACTTTATTTTTTTTAAAAAAAATTCATTTCAATTCAAACCAAACCAAAAACCAAAGTTTATTTAAAAGTTTTGGCAAAAAAAATGTAAAAGTTTTGGGGTTGAAGAAAATATTTTAATTGAGCATTTTAAAGTTTTTTTTAAAAAATTATATATAAAATTAAAGGAAATTTCAAAACAAAAAGTCATTTTGAATCAAGAAATTGAAAACAAAAAAACAGTTTTTAGGATTCCCTCCCTCCCGCCACTCAGCTGAAACAATCTGGCCAAATCCATGTGAATTTGTGCAATGTTTTGGTGACACTAAATCTGAAAATTTCCATGAAAAAATGTCATTCAGAAAATTTTGCCCAGCTGTAACATGCACGAGCTAACCAGACAGTCCTTCACCTCAAGCAGAGCTCCCAGTGAAGCCACTGGGAGATCAGCCTGGGTTAAAAGTGAGTAAGAACTTCAAGGTTTCCTCCAGTTGGAATTTTCTCTTCTAAGGACAGAGTGAAAACAGAGGCCCTAATTCAGAACAGCATCCCAAGTATAAGCACTATCCTAAATGTCCGTTCAAGTCCAAATGTTGCTCTTCTCCAGAACCATGTGGATGATATAACAGTCTTCGAGAACCAGTACAACTCATGCAATAATGTCAAATGTAGTTGGTTAATACCATCAAAAAATGCTTTGCTCCCCACATTAACTTTAGTGCTACTCACACCTTCCATTGGGGATGAGAAAGGAAAGTTAAACTCATTCCCCTTGCTACTAAGCAAATGCAATTTAATTTTCATTTTTACAAAAAAGGCTGGTGCAACTCCCCAGAGAGATGAGAGTCACATGCTGAATGCTCGTGTTTGGGGAGCTATTGAAGTAGAAGTAGTTGATATGAATGAGTTTAAATAATGTATATTTTCATAGCAGAAGGTTAAGAAAAATTTGAAGCTTATTTTACATGCTCCACAGGGCTCAGGTTAACTTATTAACATACAAATAAGTGTATTTTACTTTGCTAAGCTTCAAGGAGATATATTCTAATGAAGCTAGTACTTAAAAAGTCCATCCACTCTGAACTGTGTAATTAATCTGGTGCTTAGAAAGGCATACAGTAAAACATGTCTACAGAACCTACAGTATCACAGAGACCAGAGGAAAATGTTTGTGTGTGTAGGGCCAGATGTTCTTGATACCAAGGGACTTGCGCAATTAAAATAGAGTAAGGTTAAAAAAAAATGTCTCTACAGGCACTTGGCCTTTAGATTGACATTAATGTGCATATGGAAGGTCCATGAAATAGAAAGAATGGTATGACATATGCTGTACCTGTCATTAAGTGCCAGGGTGGACTAGCCTGATCACATGTCAGGATGCTAAGCTACAAGCACAAGCCCAAGCAGATCTGCCTTTTTCTTGGTACAGATTGGCAAATATATCCTTATTTATATTATATATACACACATATAATATATATTCTTCAAAGGCCTGTCAGTGAGTTTCTGCCTGCAATGTGGTTAGGGAACCACAGAGCAGGCAGACAAGTATAGGTTCTCAGTTTTAGAAAAGGAATAGGGCTAAAGTAGTGGCTGTTGGTGCTGCCGAGGCTCAGGGACAGATCCAGTGTTGAGGAGAGTTCAGGGCCAAGAGACCCTTAGGAGCTCTAATTTTTTGGTTTTAAATTTGACACACCTTAAAGGGGCCTGATAAGTGCTGAGCACCTGCCCTCTGGAAAGTAGGCCTCTTTTGGGTGTTCAAAATTGGGTACGCAAAAACTGAACCACCTACCACCACAAGTCACTTTTTATAACTTTAGCAGCCAGAACCTGTGAGTGTTCATAGTCGCCCTGTCAAAAAATCACAAAATGCTGCATCTTAATTTGCATAGGGGCACCTAACATCCATTATTTCCAATGTGTCTGTTACGGAATATTAGGCATTGGACCGTATTTTTAAGTCAAGGCTCACATTATAAGGGGATTGGAGGAGCATTGTGCCACAGCAAGGTCAAAAGATGATTTCTGGCTCCCTCGGCCATAATTTCACCAGGAATTCTAAGGCAACATAAACTCCATCCTTTGAAAAAATGCAGCGTGCACCCCCGTGCAGCCTGGCTTCAGTGCCAGCTGCAGAAGGAAGTGGGCCCAATGGATCAAGGCCCAGTATTAGGGGTGAGCAATTATGGAGGTCAATCTGGGGCACCAAATCAACATCTGAGGAGAAAAGTGAAGTGAAACACCTGAGTGACATGCCCCCTTTGGCTTTTTTCCCCCGCCCCCACTCAGCAGCTCAGGGAGTAATCAAGGGAAAGGCACCAAAACACTTTCCATCTTGGGCAGCAAAACACGTAGGCGAGCCCTGCCTGGACCTATCCTTCTTCATCTCCTTTGGGCAGGCTAGCGTCAGCACTAGGTTGGAGATAAGTTACTTAATGCCTCATATATGGACGTGTTGCAGAAGGAAGCCTCCCTGTGGGCAATTTCCCACCCCATAATCTCACTCATCGCTGGCCCAGCCATAATCTGGATTTAGTGTCTCAAAAACTAGTTTAAAAAAAAAATGAAGAAATGTTCAAATTTGTCCCTCAGCAAAGTCTGCGCAACTCACAATGCTGTTGCTGCAGACATCAAACAGCAGCTGTTATTGAGACCGCTGGACACAGACTCCTGTCATTTTCTTCTGGATCTGTAGTTCCCAGGTGAACTAAACCCATCTCTTATTGCCAAAAAAATATCACCGCAGAGGCTGTTCCTGGACTTCATTATCACGGACACTGCATACAAACACCTAAGCTGCGCTTTTAGAGCTCTCTTCTATGATAATTTATCTACTGTATTCATGAAATACATTAACAATACACATACTCAGCATTCATCTGTCTTGCATTTATAATCCCCTTTAGGAACTGGTTGCGCGTGACTAGCCGTATCATGCATATGGATATAATGCTACCAGCAATATATATAACATAACAAATGAAGATGCAGAACCAACAGTAGCTCAGACTCAGGACTGTAGAAGGGAAGGGTAAACTGGAATGCTGTGCTGGTTAAAAAGCTTCCCCCTCCCCCATGAGCCCTGACTGCCAGGTTAACCCTACAAGGTACTGGGAATGCTGGCCCAAATCCAGCAAAGCATTTAAGCATATTTTTAACATTATGAATGTGAGTAGTCCCGCCAAAGACAGTGGAGTTACAATAGCTTTACACCAGTGTAACAGATCAGAATTTGGCCCTAGAACGATCAGACCAATGTAGCAAGTTGAAGTCTTTTGGACTTCTTGGAGTATTTGTAATGTTGATAAAGCATAAATTAGTTGAGACAGCTAATAAAAGAAAAAAAAATCTCACAATCTTCCAAGTGTTGCTAAATTTTTGTGTCTCAGTCATAAATGTGTTGCTATATTTGTTTTCGGTCTTTGTCTCAGTTATACTCCTGCTTATCTTAAGAGCAATAGAGGTCAGAGGGGTATAGAAGCCCAAGATGCTTATGGTGGGGAGATATCCTCCTGCCTTGTCTGGTAAAGGCTGGGGATCCCAGATTAATGATTTGTAGCATTTTATTCTGGCCCAAGTGATTCTCAAGATATTGAAAGTCTATCTCTGCATTGATACCACCTTGTCTTTCTGCCACCACCTTAATGTCACCTGATTCTTCAGTGGCCACTAAATCAAGATCATTTTTAATTGGAGTCAATCCTATACACACACACTATTGTTTATTATTTGAATTGTGGTATTGGCTGCCGGTCAATGTCCAGTCCCCTTGAGCATGGTACACACAAATAAATGAAAAGCTGATCCCTTCCCCAAAGAACTTAAAACCTAAGTATATGATGAGACACAACAGGTAGATACAATAAACAGAGCACCAGGTAATAACGAGATCATTATGACTAATGCACTCTATCACTTGGAAAGGTGACAAATTACAACCTTTCAGATGGTGATGGCTGCATGTATTGCACTAATTTCTGATGCTGGTTATATCGAATGTGCGCTGGATTTGAAGAGTTGTATGGTAGAAGTTTGGAGGATAAGTTACTGTACAACTTGAAAATTATTTTTCAACATTGTTGTTGGTACTGCATAGCAAATTTGTAAAACGTCTTAGTTTTATTGGATACACTATTGAAATTGGGGGTAGAGAGAAAGGTAATAATATAATTGGGTCACTACATCTCCCCTTCAATATGTAAGTAAGTGGGCTAACGCGTGTCTCTTCTGTACCAGCAAAGACTCCACACTCTGTTACAGTGCAACAAAAACATACATAGAAATTGGGTGCTGAACTACAAGAGCAAAGTTAGCATGGGCTGGTCTGGGAGCAGAATGAATATCATTTTCCTACCATGATACTGAAAGGCATGAATCACTGGGATTTTGGCATGTAGCCCTGTAATTGTTTACTATTGTGTCATGGCCCAGTACATCTCATGAAATTCAGTGTCTACCAGTGCATAAAAAAGTGTAAATAACCTTGTAAACATTTACAGCTGCATAAAGGCGCAGACTTGCAGCAGCTAAACCTTTTATTAAGAGCTCCTGCACCATTTGAAGGCTAATATATGGAGCCTCCAGATAGCTTGAGGCTCTGTCATCAAAAGTCAGGAATCACCATGGCAAACTCATCCTTCTTCACAACTGCTGGGGGAAGAGCTCAACAGGTCTCAGCAAAGCTCTTGTACTGTATTGGGAATGCAGATAGTTCTACATGTACATACTGCACAAATGTATGCAACGGGGCAGAAATCTCATGATTTGTCATTCTTTCTGACCCTATAAATATGATTTTAAAGGCTTGGAAAGAGCAGCAAGGCAAAAAATGTACAGGACATGTCCGTCTCCAAGACTCCTGCCCCATCAATGGTTTATGATCAGCAATACATCAGCAGCGTGAAAGCACTTCAGAGATGCATTAGTAATACATCATTAAAGTATTGTCACTTTAGTGATGAATTGTACATTAGTAAAGTGCCTTCTCTCTGAAGACATAATGGGCAAAAACAAACAAGGGGAGAAAAATTTCTTCTGACATGGAATAATTTTTTAAAAGGGTGCATGTGACGCATGCACACTTTGCTTGATACTAATTTGCTGTGCTCCTTGTCTAATGATTTAAACCAGTGCAGAGTGAGAGTGAAAGGCTACGAAGCATGGAAACTTTTACACTCACTTTGCACTGTTGCATAGAAATGCAGAGCTAGAAGTTGTCAAGTCCAACCCCCTGTGCTGTGGCAAGACCAAGTAACCCTAGACCCTGACAGTCAATCTGTTCTTAAAAACGTCCAATGATGTGGATTTCACAACCTCCTTTGGAGGCTTATTCCAGAGCTTAAATTGCCCTTATATTCAGAAAGCTTTTCCTGTAGCTAACCTAAATCTGCCTTGCTGCAGATTAAGCCCAATACTTCTTATCCTACCTCCTGTGGTCACGGAGAACAAAATCAATCAGTCCTCTTTATAACAGCCCTTAACGTATTTGAAGACTCATCAGGTCTCCACCCCAGCCTTTTTTTCCCTCAAGACTAAATATGCCCAGGTTTTTTTTTTAGCCTGTCCTTACATATTAGCTTTTTAAAACTTTTTATAATCTTTTTTTTGCTCACTTCTCGACTCCCTCCAATTTGTCCACCTCTTTCCTAAAGTGTGGTGCCCAGAACTGGACACAATACTCCAGCTGAGGCCTCCCATTTCACCAACTCACTTAATCACCTACTAACATGAGGGTTTAAGTTCAAAGTGTTTTCCTGAATCAGGGCTGCACTTGATCTAGTCTCTTGACTGACTCAGTCCAATGCTACTAGTACCTCACTGGAAGGACCAATACAACTGCTCTCAAATTAAACAAAGGCAGAAAAAAAATATATCAAGCTGTGAGAGCTTGAAGAGAAAAAAACTTAACTAGAAAGGAAAATATCTTCAAAGTTTGTGAGAGCACAATTAAAAGTCCAGGAGAAGCTCTCCAAAAGGAATAAGAGAAGCATTTGGAAATTCTGTGTTTTTTCTGGGCACAGTTCAAGCTCCCTCTCCTTCTTTGAGTGATCTCCTTCTCAAGTTTAAAAAAAAAGAAAAACACACACTGGACTTTCCCATTTTAACCTCCCTAAATATTGGCAGCTTTTTATCTCAGGTTTAGGAAGAGAATGTCAGGGAAAGCTGAGAAAGTCCCTTTTGCCAGAACTCATATCTCTAGCAAACAGTTCTTGGAAGCTCTGGTACAGATGAACGAGTGCTCACATTGTGTGTGCATGTTGGAAATTGCTCCTGAAAAGTTCCTGATCTGTTGGGTGTTTTCCATATCTGTCTTCTGCTCTCCAATATCAATGCACTTTTGCTCGTTTACATCCATATTTATCAAATAAATCACTGCATATTTCACTCCTTGCTATTGTAAATCTTTAAGTATGTGAAAAGGAGTCATGGGCTGCCACTGACTAAACCTCCCAACACACACAACAGCCCTGGCTGCCTATCAATAGAACAGATTCTTTTCTCAAAAATCAATGTGTTTTTAATGTACAGATGCAAGACAGTTCTTTGTCACACAGATGTAAAAAGGAGAGATCATGCTGAACTGGAGATATTTAGGGCAGCAATATTTTTAAAATTGACTTTTGTGCATTGACTTCAGAAGCTCACTTAAACAGCATTCAATTTTCTGAACACTGTGAAAGCTGAAAGTGCATTTTATTGAATCGCACACTGACCTTTAATTTTGGGGAGGATTTTTAAAGAACAGACTGACAACTGAGTGGCACTGAGTTCTGCAAAGCAACCCACCATGGGTGGTGGAGAGGAAAGAGTGCTGCTACTTTCTGTCTCAGCCTGTGATATTTTCAATTACCTTATTAACCAGGATTTTTAAGCAAAGTGTTCATTGAGTTGGTAAATTAAAGAGATCCTGAATTTATTGCCTGTGGGTTCATTTGCTGTATACAACAAACAGATACTAGCTAAATGAATTCGAAGGGTAATCACTTGTTCTATCCATACATTACATACTTGTGAGTTTATAATAAATGAGATACACAGATGTGTGCAATACTGGTGAATTTGTTAAAACATACTTATTAGGAAACAGTAAGGCAATTGTTTAAATCAAGGTTCCTGAATACACGCTTTTGTTGTAAGAATAATTCTTGTAGGTTAAACAAATAACTGATTATTTAGAACTGGTTTACTCAGGTTTAATAAATATGAATTTTAGGCATATATTATACAACAAAAAATTCCATGGTTATGAATTAGTTGGTGTTTACTTAGCATGCAGTCAAATAACTGTAATAACATATAGATTTGCAAATCTTAATTTAAAGCTATATTGATACTTGGCTGCCAAGAGCTGCCAAGCACTTTTCTGTCCAATCCTGGTCTTGTTGGAATTTCTCTCCATTTTTGGAATATTGTGTTCCGTTTAGTCTTTTCCACATATTAAAACCATGCTCAAAATGCAGGGCAACTTTCTCTTTATGACTCTTCCCTACCCACAGCTATGCTAACAGAAAAGTACATGATTCATACGGGTTGCCATATCTCTCCTAGTTCTTCTAAGCTTCCTACTCCCACTGTTATAGGATATGGGTATATTGGGGAAAAAAAGTGTGTTCTTAACTCGGGTGAGGATCCTAGGTAACAAGATGGAGGAACTGGAGCTACTGGTGCAGGAAGTGAAACCGGATATTATAGGGATAACCGAAACCTGGTGGAATAGTACTCATGACTGGAGCACGGGTATTGAAGGCTATGTGCTGTTTAGAAAAGACAGGAAGAAAGGCAAAGGTGGTGGAGTAGCCTTGTACATCAATGATGAAATTAACTGTAGTGAAATAAGAAGCAATGGAATGGATAAGACAGAGTCTGTCTGGGCAAAAATCACACTGGGTAAAAAAGCAACTAGAGCTTCCCCTGAGATAGTGCTTGGGGTGTGCTATAGACCGCCGGGATCTGATTGGGATATGGATAGAGACCTCTTTAATGTCTTTAATGAAGTAAACACAAAGGGGAAATGTGTGATTATGGGGGACTTCAACTTCCCGGATATAGACTGGAGGACAAGTGCTTGCAAGAATAATAGGGGTCAGATTTTTCTGGATGTGATAGCGGATGGATTTCTTCATCAAGTAGTTGAAGTACCTACGAGAGGGGATGCCATTTTAGATTTGGTGTTGGTGAGCAGTGAGGACCTCATAGAAGAAATGGTGGTAGGGGACAACCTTGGTTCGAGTGATCATGAGCTGATTCAGTTCAAACTAGATGGAAGGATACACAAATGTAGATCTGGGATTAGGGTTTTCGACTTCTCGAGGGCTAATTTTAAAGAGTTAAGGAAATTAGTTAGGGAAGTGGATTGGATGGAGGAACTAGTGGATTTAAATGCGGAGGAGGCCTGGAATTACTTTAAGTCGCAGCTGCGGAGACTGTCGGAAGCCTGCATCCCAAGAAAGGGGGAAAAAACCATGGGCAGGAGTTGTAGGCCAAACTGGATGAGCAAGCAACTCAGAGAGGGGATTAGACAAAAGCAGAAAGCTTACAGGGAGTGGAAGAAAGGCAGGATCAGTAAGGAAAGCTACCTTGGTGAGGTCAGAACATGTAGGGATAAAGTGAGGAAGGCTAAAAGCCGCATTGAACTGGACCTTGCAAAGGGAATCAAAACCAATAGTAAAAGGTTCTACAGCCACGTAAATAAGAAGAAAACAAAGAAAGAAGAAGTGGGGCCGCTATACACTGAGGATGGAATGGAGGTTAAGGATAACCTAGGCATGGCCCAACATCTAAACAAGTACTTTGCCTCAGTTTTTAATAAGACTAGTGAGGAGTCTAGCGATGATGGAGGGATGATAAACGGGAATGTGGATATGGAAGTGGATATTACCGCAACTGAGGTAGAGGCCGTACTTGAACAGCTCAATGGGACGAAGTCGGAGGGCCCGGACAATCTCCATCCGAGGATATTAAAGGAACTGGCGCATGAAATTGCGAGCCCGTTAGCGAGAATTTTTAAGCAATCGATAAACTCGGGGGTTGTGCCGTATGACTGGAGGATTGCTAATGTAGTTCCTATTTTTAAGAAAGAGAATAAAAGTGATCCGGGTAATTATAGGCCTGTTAGCTTGACGTCTGTAGTATGTAAGGTCTTGGAAAAAATTTTAAGGGAGAAAGTAGTTAAGGACATAGAGGTCAATGGTAATTGGGACGAATTGCAACACGGATTTACTAAAGGTAGATCGTGTCAAACCAATCTGATCTCCTTCTTTGAGAAGGTGACGGATTACTTAGATAAAGGAAATGCGGTAGATATAATTTACCTAGATTTCAGTAAGGCGTTTGACACGGTTCCGCATGGGGAACTGTTAGTTAAATTGGAAAAGATGGGGATGAATATGAAAGTTGTAAGGTGGATAAGGAACTGGTTAAAGGGGAGACTCCAGCGGGTCGTATTGAAAGGTGAACTGTCAGGCTGGAAGGAGGTCACTAGTGGAGTCCCTCAAGGATCGGTTTTGGGACCGATCTTATTTAACCTTTTTATTACTGACCTTGGCACAAAGAGCGGGAATGTGCTAATAAAGTTTGCGGATGACACAAAGCTGGGGGGTATTGCTAACACGGAGAAGGACAGGGATACTATTCAGGAAGATCTGAACCACCTTGTAATCTGGAGTATTAGAAATAGGATGAAATACAATAGTGAAAAGTGTAAGGTCATGCACTTAGGAATTAATAATAAGAATTTTAGATATAGGTTGGGGGTGCATCAGTTGGAAGCGATGGAGGAGGAGAAGGACCTTGGGGTATTGGTTGATAGCAGGATGACTATGAGTCGCCAATGTGACACGGTTGTTAAAAAAGCAAATGCGATTTTGGGATGCATCAGGCGGGGTATTTCCAGCAAGGATAAGGAGGTGTTAGTACCGTTATATAAGGCGTTGGTGAGACCCCATCTGGAATACTGTGTGCAGTTCTGGTGTCCCATGTTCAAGAAGGATGAATTCAAACTGGAACAGGTTCAGAGACGGGCTACTAGGATGATCCAAGGAATGGAAAAACTGCCTTATGAAAGGAGACTCAAAGAGCTTGGCTTGTTTAGCCTGGCCAAAAGAAGGCTGCAGGGGGATATGCTTTCTCTATATAAATATATCAGGGCGGTTAACGTTAGGGAGGGAGAGGAATTATTTAAGTTTAGTACTAATGTAGGCACGAGGACGAATGGGTATAAACTGGATATTAGGAAGTTTAGACTTGAAATTAGACGAAGCTTTCTAACCATTAGGGGAGTGAAGTTCTGGAACAGCTTTCCGAGGGAAGTAGTGGGGGCAAAAGACTTTTCTGGCTTTAAGACAAAGCTTGATAAGTATATGGAGGGGATGTTATGATAGGATCGTTAATTTGGGCAATTGATCTTGGATTACCACCAGATAGGTCTGCTCAATGGTCTGCGGGGAGATGTTGGATGGGATGGGAACTGAGTTACTGCAGAGAATTCCTTCTTGGGTGCTGGCTGGTGAGTCTTGCCCGCATGCTCAGGGTTTAGCTGATCGCCATATTTGGGGTCGGGAAGGAATTTTCCTCCAGGGCGGATTGGCAGGGGCCCTGGAGGTTTTTCGCCTTCCCCTGCAGCGTGGGGCACGGGTCGCTTGCTGGTGGATTCTCTGCAGCTTGAGGTCTTCAAACCAATTTTGAGGATTTCAATAACTCGGTCCTGGGTTAGGGGTTGTTATAAAATTGGATGGGTGGGGTTCTGTGGCCTGCCTTGTGCAGGAGGTCAGACTAGATGATCATATTGGTCCCTTCTGACCTATGAGTCTATGAGTCTATGAGTTAACCCATGTTAGCTAACTCAGGTTAAGAGAACAGTGAGAACATTGCAATTCTTCTTTAAACTCATGTTAGCATCTTGAGTTCAACCCCAGGCTGGCCTACAGGCAGGAACTCAAACAGCCAACCTAAACCCTGGTCTACATAGGGGTGGGGGGGAGGGGTTCCACCTAAGACATGCAAGTCTGCGTATCTTAGGTCAACTTACCTGGCTGTGAGGACGGCAGCAAGCCGACCGCTGCTGCTCCTCCATTGACTCCGCTCCCACCTCTCACGAGCTGGAGTTCCAGAGGCAAAGGGGAGCGCGTTCTAGGCGAGATGCAATAAATCGATTCCCGATAGATCTCTTTCTACCCGCCGATCAGCGGGTAGTGGAGACCTGCCCTGAGGTAGAACCAGGTTGCCATCTCTTCAGTGTAGGCACATATCCTTATAGCATTCCATGCCACTGATCCAGTCTCCATTGGAGTGAATGGTAAAACTACCTTTGACTTCAGTTAAAGTAGGATTGTAGCCCATAAGGATAGATTGCCTTTATTATATTCACTGCTCTGCCTTCATTGTATTCTGTGCTGAGTTGGAGTGTGTGTAACTGCACTAAATGTATTAATAAACTATTGATAAATATGGAAGAGTTCGTATAGAGTGAGTGTTGCTGCTGTGCACATTGGGGTCCCAACTACATAATAATTTGAACCCTACTGGGCTTGATCTTGGGACAAGAACCTTTTCAACCCTCAAAGTGATAACTGGGAATTCTTAAGCAATCAACAGTATTAATATATAATCTATGGATCAGGCTAAAGGATATTACCCACATTACAACCCACATTCACTGCAAAGCACTTAAGCACTTACTGAATTTTATGCATATGCTTAAGTCCATTCTTTTCAGCAAGGCACTTATGTACTGTGCTGAATGAGTCCCGAAGTGTCAAGGTTTTTTCCCCACTTTGAACTTTAGAGTTCAAAAAATGGGGACCTGCATGATCACTTTTAAACTTAATTACTAGCTTAAATCTGGTACGCCGCCACCAACCAGAAGTTAGTGTCTGGCACACTTTCTGTTCCCCCAAAACCTTCCCTGGGGAATCCAAGACCCAAACCCCTTGGGTCTTAAAACAAGGAGAAATTAATCATCCCCCTCCTTTTCCCCCCAGACTTTCCCTTCCCTGGGTTGCCTTGAGAGGTTTCACACCGATCCAAACTCCTTGGATCTTAAAACAAGGAGGAATTAACCATCCCCCCTCCTTTCCCCCCACCAATCCCTGGTGAGTTCAGACTCAATCCCTAGGATTTTAAAACAAGGAAAAATCAATCAGGTTCTTAAAAAGAAAGCTTTTAATTAAAGAAAGAAAAGGTAAAAATTATCTCTGTAAAATCAGGATGGAATATGCTTTACAGGGTACTCAAATTCATATAAACCAGAGGGACCCTCCCCCCAGCCTTAGATTCAAAGTTACAGCAAACAGAGGTAAAAATCCTTCCAGCAAAAAGACACATTTACAAATTGAGAAAACAAATATAAGACTAATCCGCCTTGCCTGGCTACTACTTACAATTTTGAAACATGAAAGACTGATTCAGAAAGACTGGGAAAGCCTGGGTGTACGTCTCACCCCCTCAGTCAAGAGAGCGAACAACGAACAAAACAAAAAGCACTAACGAAGACTTCCCTCCACCAAGTTCTGAAAGTATCTTGTACCCCTACTGGTCCTCTGGTCAGGTGTCAGCCAGGTTCACTGAGCTTCTTAACCCTTTACCATCTGTTTATGACACAAAGCAACAAATACTTTTGCACCTCCCTAATATCTTTCATCCAAGGATCTTGAAGCACTTCACAAACATTAACTAAACCTCTAAGCACCCCTCTGAGATTGAGAATACTTATTCCCATTTAGCAGATGGATGAGCTGATGCATAGAGAGCTTATGTGACTTGCACCAGGTCACACAGCAAGTCAGTAATAGAGTCGAGACTGGAACACAGGAGTCCTGCTCTGCACAATGTACATCCACAATAACACTCCTGACTAAAATTAGATTACTCAGAATTTACACCAGTATGATTATAGCTGAATTTGGCTCCTGCCTTCCAACAGGCTTTCTGGCTGTTAAAATTAATGGCATGATAATACTTGGAAGGAGACAGAGCAAAATAAAAGTACTAGAGGAGAAAAAAAAGACGGAGAATTCATCAATGATCAACATGAGCTGCTTACCTCAACACACGTGATCTTTCCCCTGCAAAACCTTGATTTTAATTTTAATTTTATCAGCATGGATGGGTGAGGTAATATCTTTTATTGGACCAGCTTCTGATTGTGAGAGACCAGCTTTGAGCTTACACAGAGCTCTTCTTCAAGTCTGGGAAAGGTACTCAGAGTGTCACAGCTACATACAAGGAGAAACAGCTTGTTTAGCATAAGGAGTTAACATGTACTGTGTGTTAAACACATTGTGTGAAAAATGTCATGCCCTGAATTAATTCAACTTAGGCCCTGGCGTAGACCCCTCTAGGTTGGTCAACAGAAGAATTCTTCCGTCAACCATCATTACCGCCTCTCAGAGAGAGACAGATTTACTACTGTGATGGAAGAACCCCTTCCATTGCTGTTGTAAGTTTCTACATATAGCAGCGCAGCTGCTGTGCCACAGCTGAACCACCATAGCATTCCTACTGGAGACATAACCTGAGACTTGTGTATCATTTTAACAATACTGTTCCATTAAAGTCTCATAACTTGTGCCTGTAGACAATCCTTAAGATGGGAATATTTCATTGTATAACCTCTCCAGGATTTTGAACAGCCAGATCCACCCTTCACACTGCTCATCCCACAATAACTTCAGTATTGTGACCCTGCTCTTTAGTCCTCACTCATAAGAACGCCTATTGGCTTCAGTAGGACCACTCGTTAGGTTGGAAAGTTCAAGACCTAACTTTTTAACAGTGGATCTAACTAACTCACAGCATGTGTCTGTCAAATCAATTAACCTTAGAAGCACAGAGGCTACATCATCTTCACTGCCACTGGAGGTGTGATTTGTAGCTCATGTAGAAGTACCTATGCTAGCTTTAATCTAGCTAGCTCACTGAAAACTGCCCCAAGGACGCAGTGGCATGGGCTAGCTATCCAAGTATGCACTGGAAGGGGCTGGGGAAAGAGCTTGAACAGCCCACTCTGAAGCCCATGCTATGCTGTCCTCTCTCTGCTATTGTTAAGCAAGCTAGCACAAGTATGTCTACACACAGTGCAAATCACACCTCCAGTTCTACTGCAGACATAGCCTTAGCCAAATGTACTGTGCACAGAAACATCTTGCTGAAGCTAAAAGTAACATCTTTTAGATGAGACAATCCAAGTTCCTCCATCTCCTCATTTGTAGTCTCTGGCGATCTCATCCAGGGTGTTTTGTTAGTTTTAGTGTAGGCATGTTAACCACAGTGTCCTGGGTAAATTCCAGTTCAAGTCATTACACTCTGTACCTAAAATCATCAGGTTTCCTACTCCTCATAAACAAAGCAAAGGTCAAGCAATAGTTCAGGCTGGGATGAGACTCACACTCAGGGACAAAGGAGGCACGGACAACTTTCAGGGATGATATTTTTCTGCATTTATTTCAGAAAAAATGGCAGTTGCAGTGCTAGAGCTATCTGCTGGAATCCGTGCATATGCCACTGGTGACACAGTACAATCAGCATAAAGGTGCCTTAGACCAGTATAGCTTATTCCCTTTCCTGTACAGGAATAAACGATACCAGTACAAGCATGTTTATACCAGTATAACTGCATCCACCCTAGGGGAGCTGTACCATTTCAACTGTACTGGTATAACTTGTGTGCGTAGACAAGGCCAAAATCACTTTACTGAAATAGAGACGAGATGGCAGAGGCTAAACATAAAGTCGGGCCCAGGAGAACTCTGCCTAATATATTTGACTTCTGACCTGCAGCCACCCTTGCTGTTGTAAGCCCTTTAGCAGAGCTTGCTGGTTGTATTACATTTCATCATGGTTGGGGATGTTGGAAAGCTGTTTAAGGATGTAATTTCATTAACCTGAGATATGAACCCAAGACTCCAGAAGTTAAAGACAGAATTAATCCAATGCCCTACCTTCTACCTGCCTCATTCTGCTCTATTAAATTTAAGAGGCTCTCTCTACTTATGAAGACTTAAGCTATACTTTTTCCTTACATGGTAAAGTAATGTTTTTGGCAAGTTTAATTAGGTCCTAATGTGGATTTCCTATAGACAAGAGCCTTGTTCACTCCGTCTCTTGATTTACAGTATTTCCTCCTCAAATCTTTTACGTACAAAAATGTGACTGATACATGCATTTATAGAAGGTTTTACATCCAGCAGCTATCATTCTCCTTTAATCCATGTATAATATTTTTAGTAATGTTAATAAGAGTTACACACACCCCTACTAACATTTCATCACAAATCAAGAAGCCAAAATGAGAGCCAGCTGAAGAAGAAACACCAGCCTAGCATTAGAGCATAAAATTGGATGTTTAAACAAGGTTAATATATTTTTTCGTGTGACAAAAGTCTAGGCAATTGCTCTGCATATCAACTAGAGGCATGTTGGTAACAAGGCAAAATAAAGGAGAAGCAAAAGTCAAAATAATTTTATACACCTTCAGAAAACACCAAGTGCACACATTGAATTGGAACTTGTGCCACGCTGGCCTGTGGGTTACTTCTTGTTAACACATTGCCCCGGAGACCTATACACAAAAGAACAGATGATGTCAGCCACTGACCCAGTTATAAAAACAGTTGGAATTTAATCAGACTATAACCAACGTAGCAGAGGAGCTGCAAGATCAGATTAGGTTTAACCAATTTGAAGAATAAATGAAAGGAAAAATGCTGATCTCATGCTGATGTTGGGTATGGCAAATAGCAATATCTTACTGTGCATAAAGATACAATTAACAATCATGCAAAATGAAGGACAGCCCAGAGCTCTTACTGTTTCTCTTGGTAAGGCCAGATCCTCATCTGATGTAAACTCACATAGCTTTGTTGAATTCAATGGAGTTACACTAATTTACACCATATGCTGGTTTATATGGAATTGTGCTTACAGTCCCCCAAGAACTCTAGTATAAGAGTGAGAAGATGATTCAGTGGTGGGTTGTTTGGTTTTTACTATTTACATACATTTATCTGAGCCCATTTAACTCACCTCTCGTCCCAGAAAACAATCTTGTATAGTGTCTTTCAATGACTAAGCATCAATGCTGTCCTCATTGCTACTGATTACACAAATTTATACTGCCTGAATTTTGAAGCCAGTACTCTTGAATCTTCCATCAAAATGCAAAAAGGCACAATTACAAAAAGCAAAGTTATGACTAAAATATTTGCCTGCCAAGAAAATACATTAAAAATTGAGATACTATCATGTAGTGCTTAATTTGTAACGAAAGAGATGGGGGGGCTCAAGCAATTACATATTGGTGCTCAAGAAATTTTTTTGTTTAACTGATGCAGCAAGCCAAGAGGTGCCGGAACTCAGCTCTGGCACAAAGTATGCACTGCTACCATCTCATAGCTGTTTGGTTACCTTTGTCAGGGAGTTTGCTGGTCTAATTAACAATGGGCAAGGTGTCTATGTGGAAGAAAAAGCAGCCACCAAAAACATTTTTGGAAGTGTCAGCGGAGTGGCCCATGTTTAAATGAGCTACTCTCTCACACCCTGGGCTGGTTCACCCAGGTCACATTTGAGTCATGTAGTCAGATGGAAACGTCCAATGTCTCTGACCTTGCTGCACCTCTTCCACAGAGAGGAGAGAAAACAGCTTCAAGGTTTGCTAATTCAGTGTCTTCTGTGAGAACTAATTTCATGCAGGTTTCACTGTAGCCAAACCACACTACAGTAAGTGCAGCTTGGCACATCTTGATGACTTCTGCACCTCTGTACCAGTCATTAAATAAATACAGCTGTCTTCCAATGACTGAGGTTCACATCTGTTTGGAGAAAGGAATTGTGCATGCAGCAGAGAGAAACAGCTAGCAGATGTAAAAGAAGCACACTAGCAAGCTGCAGAAACACAAGAAACGTACAAGCCAAGGGACGAATCAAGATGCTTATCAGCAGAGCCATGGGGGAGGAAGGGAAAGTACATCACACAAGCTGTGATGGCTGAGAGCATTAAGTTAGTTGGAAGCCAGGAACTAGCATAATGCATTCAGGGGGGTGCAAGAAATACTCTCACCAGCAGCCTATGCTATAGACCTTTTGAAAAAGTTTGTTTTCCGCCCAATGCAGCCTTCCAGGTGTCATCTGGTGCATTCAGAGGGGTGAGGGATGACCATAGCCATAGCCCCAACTTCACCTTGTTGTGACCCCTATAGAACACTGAATGCTTCTGGCACTACAAGAACTCCCAACCCCTATGATCAGGGAGTGCAGACTGCAAAATTGTACAGCAGCCTAACTAGGGAAAGGCTCTCTATCACCTCTCTCTAGTCACCAGCACAACACCAACCATAGTTAGTCAAATAGAAGATAAGAAGGCATAGAAGGTTCAAGCAAAGATCTGTGTTGCTCCATCTTATCCTTCTTTTGCTACAGGCCAACATATCATCTCACATCGCCGCTTTGGAAAATACTTTGAGAGCAGTGACATTGTAGTTGAGCGAGTTGACTGAAAAGTAAAATAGTGGTTTTTAAAACGGTTCCAAACCTTAGGGCAGTCAGGCACGGCAGGCCAGAAATTGTTGGTGCTTCTAGTGGGGGGCAGGATGGGAAGAGTTTTAGAAATCCAAAACAAGAAATAAATAAAATAAGGGCTGTGACAGTCTGATGAGATGTGATTCTTAATTACTTGCACATCAGAACATCTCAGGCATGCTTCTGAAGTTGGCACAATATTTTTTCCTTGAGGTTTGCTAAGCAAGCCCAGAGCAGAAGTTATTGGGAAACAGGAAATAAACTGGATTTGATAAACTGAGTGGACATTATTGAAAATTTAGGAACCAGCAATCCTAAATATAATGAAATCTGAGCTGGTTTAGGACTCAAGTTCAAAAAGGTAGCAGCACAAGATATTGGATTTTAATAAGGCAGGCTCAGAGGAAATCTGACATGAGTTGAATAAAAGTGATAGGAATCAAAAATGTTCCAAAAAAGTTGGTCTGTACAAAGGTGATATTTAAAGAAACATTGATGCAGTTTGAATAGAGTGGAATCAAATTATCTGACAACCTAAACTACTGCAGAAACCACCACCAGAGATCAGATAATGGCACTGATCCTTGGGTCTTGCCAACTGTGCTTGGAACAGGACCAAGGGGCATAGGTGGCTATATGCCAACTCTGATCCTTGACAGTGACTGTAACAGCCCCTAGAGGCCATGCCAGTAGCACCTACCAGGGATCAAAAGAATCCAAGGTATTCTGGCCATACCGCCTTTCAACTCAGGCATGTCCCTAATTCACCCCTACATGGGAAAGATGGAAAGGGTTGGCATATACCTGCATATAATGCAATCCTCAACTGCGTTATGATGTCTGCTTTACAGTCCATTTACACCACTAGCGTAGTGCAAAGAGGTTCTACAGTCACCAATATTCTGTCCCAATCACAAAGGATGGGCAAGCCAGTTAAGATGAAGATGAATCAAACATTAACGCAAATCAAAAATAAAAAAACAACAACTTTAGAGGCACAGAACAAACATATTAATCTTTTCCCTTATTTTTGTGTCTCTCTGTACTTGCTGTTTCCAGCTGGGACCAGATAAAGTGCCAAAATACTGTCAGAAATTATTCCTGTGCTATTTCCAGCTTAGTTAGAAGCAGTAAGCACCCAAAAATCAAGACCAGAAAGCCTGTTGCCATGCAAGTTTATTTCAAATTCACAGACTCTGAAGTCTGAGGTAACGATCCCAAACAAATTGCACAAATGGTATTAGGGCCATCCTCACTACTGATATTACACCTAACATTGCAATTCATTCCATTGTCCACATTTCCATTTTATCTATAAGGCCATGGGTTGGTAACTTGGTTGTGCAAAGTAACTCCAGGCTCAAGACTGTTAGAACAAGGACTCTGACACAAGGACTTGAGACCAGATCTTCAGCTCATGTAAATCAGTGTGGCTCCATTGATTTCAGGGAAGCTATGCCAATTTATACCAGCTGAAGAGCTGGCCCTAAGTGCCTAATAAGAATACAATGTGCTGTCATGCAGAAATCCAAGTTTGATGCTATGCCTTATGTTTCCAAGGTTGCCAAGGGCAGGAGATACCTTGGGGAATTCGCTAGTCTTCAATCTCTGGCTAAACAAGAGAGAAGTAAAATGGCAGGCTCTGGACAGAAAGTTGCTACAATTTGGAACTTTGGAGTCTCTGTATGAGTCAGAGGCAGAACCACACAATTCATTATCATATCAAGATCCAAGAACTCAGTAAGGCAAGGTAAACAGGTGACTCACAAGCCAAATCATCATTGATATTAGGCTAAAGATTTTCCTGTTTTTTTTTTCATCATTATTACAGGAGTAAAGGCACAGCAGCTGAGACTAATTTCGGTGGAAATATTAAAAGAGCTACATATACATAGTTTTGGCTAAATGATGATTAGGAGACACGATGATAGTCTACAAACATCAGAAGGAATCATTTAGTGCTGGACAAGGTGTTTACTAGGAAAAATGGGATAAAATTAATGCAGGACCACATAGCCTAAACAGAAGAAAAAACTTTGCACCAGTGAGACACATTAGGCTGAGAAATTGCCTCCCTGTAGAAACTGACAGAAGTTCCATCACTAGGGACATTTAAATTAGGCTGAACAAAGCACTAGTACATGCATAACAGAAAATATCTCTGCTCTGGTAGCAATACGGAGTGGTTTAGCTAAGAGGTCTTTTCTCTCTCTCTAGCATTTCTGATTCTATTATCAGAAGAAAAAAATTAATCAAACACAGTAAAGTAATTTGATGAAGGGAGAAAGAGGAGATGGAAATAAAGCAGGTGTGTTTTTACAGCTTGAGGTCCTGGAAGAAGACTGAAGAACCTGATGCTATGGAAGAAAGCTCACTGGGGAAGACTTTATCCAGTACAAAACTGATGACTGTGCAGGTGCAAACCTTTCAGCATCCCAGTGGTGCCCAAAGATCAACTCACTGAACTGCTTCAGACAGCCAAAGCTGAGGAAGAGACGTCTAGTGCCATGAGTACTGGCAGCTGTAGAATGACATAACTGAACTGTTAGATGCAGATGCTTCAAATCATCACTGGAAGCAGCAAATATCTCCAATGACTGGTGATGAGACACTAGAGGGGGAGGGATCTGAGTTACTACAGAGAATTCTCTCTCAGGTGTCTGGCTGGTAGGTCATTCTCAGGGTCTAACTGATTGCCATATTTGGGGTCAGGAAGGAATTTTCCCTGAGTCAACTGGCAGAGACCCTGGGGGCCTTCCTCTGCAACATAGGGCATGGGTCACGTGCAGGTTTAAACTAGTGTAAATGGTGGATTCTCTGTAACGTGAAGTCTCTAAATCATGAGTTGAGGACTTCAGTAGCTCAGCCAGAGGTTATGGGTCTATTGCAGGGGTGGGTGGGTGAGATTCTGTGCCTGCACTGCAACATGAAGGTGGTCAGACTAGATTATCATGATGGTCCCTTCTGGCCCTAAAATCTATGAGACATAACAGAACTGCCATACAGCAAGACACATTTAATGCAATTTTCACATTTCTCTTTTTATTCGGGTCCTGATTTCAGCAAAGCACCCCGCTCAGCTAAACACTGAAGAACATTCTGAAATTGCATTGAAACCAATTAAACTTAAACACTAAGTGCTTTCCTGAATTACTAATGTTTAACAAATGATAGTAACACTTACGTCCCATTTTCACACTCAGTTATAAATACGTAAACACCAATCATAAAATGTGATGTGTATGTTATGATTAAATTTTTAAAAAATAACCACTAGGCAATGTGGGAGTTTTTCTCCAGTAATTAAAAAAGAGATCACTTTCCATCACACTCAAGACATGTAGGCTTTATTAAGCTGCCTCCTTCTCTCTTGCAAGTGCCAACAATTTGGACAGAGTGCTTTGTTTGGAGAAAGTCTTTGCAAATTCAGGCATTTTCTTGAGAATGTCAACACAGAGCTCCCATTATATGTATGGCCACATTAAATGTATTATACTAGCGTAACAGTGCAAAGGAGAGGTTGAAAATGTTTAAACAACATTTGAAGTTATGGAATTAACGGCAGGTACTTCTCAGGTCTCTTGAATATTAGGCCTCTGTGCATATACAGAGCCACATTAGCTTTTGTAGTGCCCACCTTCAAAACGGGAAAAAAAATGGAGCCAGAGAACTAGAGACCACTCAGCCTGACCTCGATACCTGGGAAGCTACCCGAGCAATGTATAAAACATTTAATTTGAAAATACCTGGAGGATAAAAGGGAAATCACTAGCAGCCAGCATGGATTTACTAAGAACAAGTCATGCCAATCCAGACTGATTTCCTTCTTTGACAAGGTAACTGGTTTGGTGGATAAGGGGAAGGCAGAGGATATAATGTACTTGTACTTCAGCAAGGCTTTTAACAAAGTCCCACATGACATTCTCATAAGTAATCTGGAGAAATGCAGTCATAATGGAATTACCATTAAGTAGATACATAATTCATTAAACAACAAGTAACTATGAATGGAGTGTCAGATTGGAAAGAAGTCTCGAGTGGAGGTCCACAAGGATCTGTTCTGTGTCTGATGTTATTTAATATCTTTATTAATGACCTGGTTGTAGGAATAGAGAGCATCTAAGTTCCCTGTAAGCTGCTCAGCCATCTATTTAGCACCACGCAGGCACTCAGGGAACCCACCTGGGGACCTGCTTCAGCCAGCGGAGGGGCATCCCTCCCCTGGCGCCAACCTAGGCTGGCCCCTAACCTGTAATGGCCGGGGCAGCTCCCTAGCCCCAACTATGCCGTGGCCAAGACCTGCTGCGGCTGGGGCACCCCTACCTCAAACCCGGACCCGGGCGGCTCGGTCTGAACCCGCACCCGGGCGGCCCAGCCTGAATGTGGATCCTGCCATGAACCTGGCCATGGCCTGGACCCGGCTGTGGCCCGGACCCAGACGTGGCCGGGCAGCCAGGCCTGAACCCAGGCAGCATTCAGGGCAGCCCAGTCCCAACCCAGTCCCGGCCTGGACCTGTCACAGCCAGAGCTCTCCTCCTTGAATCCAGCCCCAGTCCCAGAGCTGCCGCAGCCAGAGGAGAAGCACCTATCCCCCCCAGCCCAGGTGCTGCTGCAGGGAGAGAGAGCTGGGGGGCGTCCTCTCTCCCTGCTGTAGCCTGGAGCACCCTCCTGCACCCCAAACCCTTCATCCCCAGGCCTGCCCCCCCCAACTGGAGGCGTGCCCTCCCCCTCTCACCCCAAGCCCCTGCCCCAATCCAGAGCCTCTAATCCCTGGGCCCAGCCCAGAGCCCACACCCCCAGCCAGAGTCATCACACTCCTGCACCCCAACCCTCTCCCCTAGTCCGGAGCCCCCCCACGCACTCGGAAACCCTCAGCCCCACCCCCACCACATGACACAACACCTTCAAATTGGTGCATATAATAAAATTCATTCTGCACATGGGTGGGAAAAATTAGAGGGAACCCTGGAAAGCATACGGATCAAATTGTAGATGACACAAAGATTGGGGGAGGGGTGCAAACACTTTGGAAGATAGAGCTAAAATTCAAAAAGATCTGGCTAAATTGTAGAAGTGGACTATAGAAAACAAAATGAAATTCAACAAAGGCAAGTGTAAGGTGCTACACTTAGGGAAGAAAAACCAAATGCACAAATACAGAATGGGAGATAACAGGTTTGGCAATAGCACTGCTGGGAAGGATCTGTGAGTAGTTGAGGTTGTGATCCACCACAAGGCAACAGTACAATGCTGTTGCAAACAAAGCAAATGCAACTTTAGGTTGCTTTAACAGAGGCATAGCATGCAACTCATGGGAGATGATAGTACCACTCTACTCAGTGCTGGTTAGGCCTCAGCTGGAGTACTGTGTCCAGTTCTGATCATTGCTGTATAGAAAGGATGTAGAGAAACTGGAAAGGATCCAGAAGTGAGTGACAAAGATGATCAAAGAGACAGAATGCAAACCATATGAGCAAAGGCTGAAGGAACTGGCTATGTTTAATTTGCAAAAGAGATTAAGGAGATATATGAGAACAGTCTTCAAACACATGAAAGGCTGCCATAAAAAAAGAGGGAGAAAATTTGTTCTCTTACCATAAGAGGCAATGGGTTCAAACTACACCACAGCAGATTTAGATTAAATCTCAGGAAAAACTTCCTAACTGTAAGAATAGTAGGACAATGGAACAGACACCTCGGGAAGTTGTAGAAGCTCTTTCACTGGAAGTTTTCTAAAGGAGGCTGGATAGCCATCTGTCTTGGATGGTTTCACTGCAACAAATTCTGCATCTTGTCAGGTGATTAGACAAGATCACCTTTGCGATCTCTTCTACCCTTAGGTTCTATGATTCTATGACTTACGGTAATCAGCCCACATGTTATCAATAGCAGGATTGGGGCCTAAGTTAACTTTAAGGTCTTCTCTCTCTCTCTCTCTCTCTCTCACACACACACAGAGTGACCAAGGTGCACTAGGTAGTTTCCTGAGTTTAGTATTATTTAAAAATTTCAGCCTTAATATAGGGTGGTATTTAGTGGCCTGTGATATACAGGAGGTCAGACCTGATGATCTGGGGGCCCCTTCTGGCCTTAAACTCCGTGACTATGCATTTATTTCTATTAAAATCTGCATGTGGCCATCTGGAGCCTTATGTAGATTGCATTGCCATAGCCTGGCCTGGAGATGGCACAGGTGTGGAAAGGACCAGTACATGATCCTCAGACTATGCATTAAACAGCAGGGGTTGAGGACCTTGACTCTTTGCTACCTTACGCTCCTGATACAAGGCCTATCAGAAGATAGCAAAGGGACTAACTATTGACCAGCTGCCTTACACCCCAAAATAACCAACCTCAGCATCAGTTACTGTCCAGCCAGCCAAATCCTTAGTAACTGGCAGTGCTGCTCCAACCTCTCAGGTCCCAGTGACACTTATGTTAGCCTCCCTTCCCTATTATGGAATCAAAGAGGCACATTTGTTGCCATGTGGGATCAATGCAGTAAACATCAGAGCATTTATTTCAGCAACTGGATATCTACAAACTCATACACATCCATCTGGATGATTTCACTCTGATTTAGAGCCCTATTTTGAGTGGCTAAGTGGTGGATAGGTAACCTTGTGGTGGCTTTCTGTACAGAAGTGAATTTCACCCTGGGCACTCAGACCATGAAGGGCCAAATTCCAATCCAGCTACCCACACTGGCTGGTGCCTTATTCCAGGGTGTTAGTCATCATGAATGAAGGATCAGAACCTGGTTCTTAAGGCGAATGGCACACTTGTGTATGCACAGCATCCCATTTTCATTTCAATCATTCCTCAGCTGATATTTCCCAGCCTAGAAAAGCTTCTATGTCTCATGGAAGGCAATGTGCCTGACAGTATTGAACTTTTTAAACCAAACTGGGTTTGAATTATATGAGAGTTTGAGTTATATGAAAAAATTATTCTGAACATTTTTTTAAGCTGTCGAATAACCTTGTTCTTCAAGCTTGGCTGACTCCAAAGCAGATGAATGGATTTTCATCCAATTTTTTTTAAAAAATGAAAAGTTATTTCTTGGCTAAGAAAAGGATTTTCAGCCCAAGATGTATTTTTTTAAAGTTATAAGACACTGAAAATAGAAGTTTACAGCATAATTGCCATCTCTAACATAAGCGAACCACCAATTAAGTGCAGCTTAACAAGAGAGTTTTCAACAACACAGCGCACACTACTCCCTCTTAACACTAGTACACCACCAAACCAGTACCTCTCTCACATGAACTAGCCAATCCAATACTATAAACACCTTTTTAAGGTGTTCTACAATTGTGTCTAAGTTCATCTGGGCTTCCAAGCAGCAACTAACCAAAACTAGTGATGGCTGGAGCTTTAGAAGCTTTGGCTTGATTAAGTACCAACAAACTGTGAGGTTTCTCTGAACTTCATTAGAACTAGCAGAATCTTCCGTTTGTCAAAGCATCTATGGGCACAGCAAAAGTGTGATCGTTGACTGACTTGGGACATGATGGCAGAACTCCTAAGCGCTAGGTGGTATCAGCATGCAAAAGCCTGTCTGATGGAGGCTCCGCCTGTCATAAACAGATAGCTAAGGGTTAATGTCTCTTTCACCTATAAAGGGTTAACAAACAGTGACCTGCAAACACCTGACCAGAGGACCAATCAGGAGACAAAATACTTTCAAATCTCGTGGAGGGAAGCCTTTGTTTGTGGGTTTTGGGTTTGGCTTTGTTCTCTCTGGGTCCTGGACGGGACTAGAGGTGCAACCAGGTTTCTGCCAATCTCCCTGCCACAGTCTCTTATCTATTCAGAATTGTAAGTAAGAAATGACTGCCTTAGTCTTTTAATTTGTTTTTTTTTTCCATTTGCATATGTGTACTTGCTGGAAGTAGCTTAAATTGTGTTTCTGCTGGAGAAAGTTTCTTTCTATTGTTTATAAGTTGAAAGACCCTGTAACTTTTTACCATCTAAAGTGCAGAGATAAACCTTTTACTTTTTTCTTTCTTTTTTATTAAAAGTTTTGCTTTTAAGACCTGTTTGACTTTTTTCTCCTAGTTAAGGTTCAAGGGAATTGGTGGGGAGAAGGGAAGGATAAATTTTCTCTTTGTGTTAGATTCACGCAGCTTGAATCTGTATGGCCTCTGGGTGAGGGGGAAAGTAACACTCCTCTTGGTGTGGTGATTCACGGAGTTGAGTCAGGTGATCTCCTAGTGTTCCCAGGGCGGGAAGGAGCTGGGAGGAAGAAGGGAGGGGGAAGGGAATGGTTTATTTCCCTTTGTTGTGAGACTCAAGGAATTTGGGTCTTGGGACCCCCAGGGAAGGTTTTTGGGGGAGACCAGAGTCTATCAGGCGCTCTACTCAAAGTCCTGATTGGTGGCAGCCTATCAGATCTAAGCTGGTAATTAAGCTTAGGAGAATTCATGCTAGTACCCATATTTTGGACGCTAAGGTCCAGAATTGGGAAATATACTTAACACCACCAGAGGTGTCAAATAGAACCAGGGCCATTCCCATTCGGAGCCAGTGTAAAGAACAGAAGATAGGCTGAATGTGATCCTAGCATCTCAAACCAATGAGCAGTCATGCTGCTGCATTCTGAACAAGCCACAAGAGGTGGATCACCTCATTGAAAACCTAGTGAAAAGGACACTACAATAATGGAGCTATAACCATTTACACCAGCTGGGGATCTGGCCCAGAACCTAACCCATGCACTGGCTCTACTTTTATCATTGTCAGTTCTTCCATCCCATTAAAAACATGTAACGTAACAGGTAAGACAGCCTAGTGGAATAAATCCCAAGTTGGGTGCAAACACCTAATCTTCACCATCCACTGGTGTGATGAACCAAATTCTGCTTAAGTTACAGCTGTACAATCCCATTGATTCCAATGGGTGTGACCAAGAGCAGACTCGATTGCATCCATTTGTTTTTATATTATATCCTTAAATCCACAGACAGTATTTTTCCTTCATATGTGTAGTACGTAATTCATTCACTCAGACTGGCTGACGACACATCAAACTAACACCCCAGGGTTTGAGTAACAGAGGATACTACTCTTAAAATGTAAGGCAGACATAAAAGTCACTTCCAAATATCAGAAACTTCCCTCACTCTTAATACAGTGGTGCAATAGCTTCAAATTCCCTGTTAAATGGAAGTTGCACATGTTGTCTGTTCTGATTTTTTCCATTCCCCTGTTGGCAAAGCCCTTCCAATGCTTTCTGTTTTTATCCTTAAAGGGATCAGCAAATCAGTTGGGCATAAATAAGAACTTCCCTACCTCTCACTTTACTCACTTCTAGAATGGAGCCTATTTGAAGAGTCTGAAATGCTGGGTAATTATCCCTCCCCTCCCGATTTTTGCAAACTCAAAAGTTTCATACAGGCCAATGCCATGCATCTAAACATCTAGGTTGTGATCCAAACCCAGCTGGATTACTCAGCCTTTCAAGGTTCACTTATCTCTTTAGTTTTTCCCCAAAAGGCAAGACTTTTAGTACTCTTATTTTTAAAAGCAAACAAAACTGAAAGCAGTACTCATGAGACACCCCAAGTCCACATACTGGATAACAGCCTGCTACTGAGTCCCTCAAATGCAGCTATTTTTTTAGCTCCAGAGGTAGAGCTTTACTTCTCTGGGTGCTTTCCCAGTGTGGCAGGAGCGGATCATTATACAGGTATAAGAGAAGAGAAATATTCAGAAACGATACATTTCTGTTTCAAGCTTTTTAAAGAGTATTAAAATCAGTATGTTTAAAATTTTAATGATTTCATTTTCAGAAAGATAGCTCGACAGCAGGGCTTCAAAACTCAGACACGATTCTATGAGATTGACAGCAGACAGCTGTGCAGAGAGTCAGTTTGCAGCAGGGACCAAAGATCTGTCATTTCAGGGAGACCCTTGCAAAATCATCCCTCCAACAAGAATTTTCCAGTTTTGATTAAAATTGTGCAATGTGCTGTATAGGTGAAAAAGCAAGCGGGTTATTTTTTTCCCTCCATCCCCCCTTAATGTTGGCAGTAGTTTCTGTAATTAAGCACAGTGGGTAGGAAGATACAGCACAGAATTCAAAGGACAGAGCGTGTCCATGAGTAAAAACAGTTTTTGCAAGCTTGGCTTGACAGTGTTAGAGCTGTGTGAAACACCTTGTTTTCACCTTATCTCACCTCAGCAAGTAAGTATATCCCTGCAAACAAAACTCTCCCCTCATCCAGAGAGGGGTAAACTTCACTTAGAATCTTGTTATATAGACACTACAAGAAGTTAAAGAAATACAACTGGAACATCAGCCCAGAGAATCCAGTTTACTTCCATCCCCACTAAATGGAACAGCCCACTGTTAATAACAATGATTTCATACTAGATTCCACTTTCTCAGGCACCCTCTATTCACAATGGGTAGAGGTGGCAACAAGTCCAGAACTATGATTCGATGCACATATTTTCTTTGCCATTCACCCCATGCCAAAGGCCCAAACCCCATTTAAAATCTATTTTTAAAAATTTCACCCTTCGAATTTAACCCTGCAAGGCAGTGGCACCTTCTGGCCACTCACGCTAATTTTAATGGGCTGCTGGTGGAGCTCAGCTCCTCACAGGAAAGGCCTCTTGGCTCAGACAAAACTATTTCCCACATCCCTTTCAGTGCCTCATGCATTCACAGCTTGAAGCTGAGATCTGGTCTCGGCCCATCCTACCTGAATTTACACCAGAAGAGCATTTGGAACAACAGTTTACCTAATTCTTCTACTCCAGAATTGGCAATGAACACAGATGAGCCAAAGTATGACCAATGGCAATTAGCACCATGAAAAGAAGCAGGGCTCCTGTCTGCTTCCTGGTGAACAAGGGAGTTAAGCTTAGCTCAGCCCACTACTCTGCCTTCACAGCTGCTTAGGGGAAAGATTATAAACTGGCTTCTTGGGAGAAAGGGATTCAAGGATCCCTGTGGGAAAGTCAGGCTCCTTATCCAGGACCAGGAGACTGGGCTTAAACCACACACTGGAGAATTTTATTTTTCCTTTTTTGCTTTTGTTATATTTTGCTTTCTTGTTATATACCTTCCGCCCTTGAGGTTGAAACTTGCTGACTGTGACTATGATTTTTTGTGTTTTCCTGCTGAGTCATTCCACTCATTTACAGACCAACCAATTCCTAGTTTAGGGAGGAAAGCTGTGAATGAATATTCTATGCACTAGTCACACAATTTTCGGAGCAGGACTTTGGAACAAGTCGAGTGAAGCACCCTCAAAAGAACCCACCCTAGGTGTTTAGACAAGAGCCAGCACATCTTGGGATAGGTCCCAGGGAGTTTTTGCCCTTGATTCAGGAAAGCATCTTTATTCAGCATAGAACTTAAGCACATGGGACAATTTTCCAAACTCTCAAAAATTCTCATGGGGAGAGAAAACCACTTCTTGTCTTGCCCTGCCCTGCCCTACCATTTACACCTAAAACATTCCTACAATTTATACATCCTGGTGCTCACCTATGACAGTAACGGGGACATATAAGTACCTACATACACACACGGAGAACGGAAGTTTTGAATCATGTTTGTGATTCCTTAACACCAAAATATTTTGCTTCCAGGCTCCCAGTTACCCAGGACAGAACACACAGCATCTGGCAAGATCAGTCACTAGCATACAGAGGAAAGAAAAGGAAAAAAGCATAGTACTGGTCTTCCCCCTCATACACAGTTAGGCATCTCATAAGATATATGCTGAAATATGACCCATTTCTTTTTCCACAAGAGCAGGCTTGATTTAACGTTCAGAAGAGGCGTAACTGGGAACACTTCATTCAATTATGTAATGTCTACTGCAACTTTAGCCTTTAATTCCCTTGCACCGGAGCTGTCAGAAAAGCAATATATTTTGAGCTATAGATGCCAATAAAACTCCCTCTAACATCGTGCATGTTTTCTGGGTAGCCTAAAGGACTAATACATATCAACAGTATGTCAGCTTTATATCTCGTCAATTAATTTTTCTTTCCAATTTAAACTTTAACTAAAATTTTCTTTGGACAAAAAACACTCTCTGAAGGAATAATTAAGTTATGATCAATTTTATCCTCTGTCATATTCCTCTCCACCAACCCCTCTGGAAAGAAAAAAAAAGTATGATTTTATGAGTAGCAAATGCAAATCATTCATTTTATAGTGATCAAAGGGCTCATACTTGATTTGGTTGCTGCCCTTTGTTCCAGGAGGAGGAGAAAGATAACCATTCTAATTTAATGTCAGAAGGGACCATTAGGGTCACTTAGTATAACCACCTACATAAGACAGGCCATTGAATTTCTCCCATTAATTCCTGCACTGAGTCAAATAACTGGTGGTTATATTAAAAATTGCAATCTTTATTTTTTATTGAATTAAATTATGGCTGGGAATTTCCAAGTTATAGTCCCAAAAGAGGGATTCTTACATTTTAAAACATGCTTTCTGGAACCCATGAATCATTTAAGTTCCCTAAATTTGACTTGTACTCAGCATCAACGTAATCCACTGACAAATTCCACTGAAGATCAGGGCAAGCAACAAAGAGGTTAAATACTATGAAAGAAGGACCCATTTTAAGTCCCCTGCTGAAATTTTGGGAAGATTCAAAATAATGTGGTAGGCAAAGCTGCATAAATGCATAAATTTTTCCAGAAGTGCATAAGTGCAAAGTCCCACTGATTTGCATCCGACGAAGTGAGTATTCACCCACAAAAGCTCATTCTCATGCTCCAATACATCTGTTAGTCTATACAGTGCCACAGGACTCTTTGCTGCTAAGACACTTTTGAAAATAAGGCCTACAGTCCCAAATCACTTAGGTGCCTTTGAAATGCATAGGCAGTGTCTTTGTCACGTATGTAGAACATGTATTGCATAGTCTAGCTAACATCTGGCCTGAAACTACACTATTTCATCTTTACCCTAGGATCGTTTGGAGCTTTCTATAGAAAGAGCTTGTGTAGTGGTTTTGTCTCCTCTTTTTATATGAGGCCTTCATAGAGATGATTGAAATGTTTTACAAAGTACTAGGTCATACTGTATATAAGACAACAACTCCCTCAGATTTGTGGGGTGGGAATGTTATAGGTTGTATTTTCTCTCTATTGGATCATCACATTTAAGCAAACATGATGTAATCCAATTTTATAGCAATAAATTCCTCCTATAAAAAGGGAGCTGAACTGCAATTGCCATGTCCTGCAACCAGCGTTGAATAGGGATGCAGAAGGAATATATTTTAGGGACTAAATAAAACATCTTCTCTTCTTGGAATCAATTGCATGCTCTCAAAGAGAGCCATTGCCAGTGAACTTCTTTGATGTGTGTTCTCCAGTAAGGTATATTAGATTAACAATCAGGGAGGCACAAAATAAGACAGACACACTTTTCCACTGAACCTTTCTTGAAGTACCTTTCTTAAATATTTAACTCAGGGACACATACACACTCTCTCACATATTTAAGCTTCCAATATGGTCCCCTGTTCCCGCACACCATCCCAAACCATAACCTTCCAGCTGGGCTCTGCTGGTTCCCCAACAACCGCCAGTGACACCCTCTTTAGAAGTTTTCTCTTTACCTCACCTCATTGCATCCCTCACACCAGGGCCCAGAACTTCAGGCAAAGTGCCTACGGCACCTTCCCAACAACAACTGACTCCAAATCATGTTGTCTCTGAGGGCATAGGCAAAATATATTCCAGCAGTAAGGGGACCTTAAAAAAATGAATGACCAAGCTGCAAGGGAAAGAAGACACTTGAGGTCCTCCCCACCTTTGGAGGGGCTTCTGTTTTCCTCCCTCAAAGAGGAGCTACCAGGGGATGGAAGAAGAGGACCCATAAAAGGACTTGTTGGGAAGTCTCTCTTCTCAAAGGACAGCAAAGGAAGGGCAGACCCAAGGAAGGCAGGAAGCAGAAGCCTATGGGAAGGCTAGAAGGAGAAATACCAGCAGGGTGCAAAAATGTTCAGCTAATTGAGATAAGCCTCCTGACTCATATGCTTATCAGGACCCAGGCTCCAAACCTATGTTTGTACAGCATCTAGCACAACAGAGTTCTAGTCAGTGATGGGGGGACCTAGGTGCTGTGGTAAGACAAATAATTATGAAAATCTTCCATTGCTATTAATAATGAAGGCAGGGAAGGGGAAAAGAAAGAGAGACTTTATTGCACCAGCGTGATGTAACCAGATCCAAGGGAATGCAGTTCCGTACAGCTAAGTTGGACGACACTTGCACGTCACTGTTAGAGTGCTTTCCCACTTAAGCATGTTTCACTTTTACTCATCCAAGTGGCATGAGGGAAACAGCAGGATATTGTTCAGCGTGCTATCACTTCTCTGCAGCAAGGCACTGCCTCTTCTCATGTCAGCTTCATTCATATACCCCTCTCATCGCTCACTCACAGTCCCACAATAGCGGCAGTCACATTGACAGGACCATTTCCACATCAAAAGGGCACAGCTTACAGTATTCAGTAGGCAGCCAGAATTTTCAGTTCATCCAGTCTGCATGACTCACTTTTCAGCACTTATCTCCCTAGAATTTCCCTCTCAGACTCAAGGACTGGAAGGGACCTCGAGAGGTCATCGAGTCAAGTCCCCTGCCTCATGGCAGGACCAAATACTGTCTAGACCATCCCTAATAGACATTTATCTAACCTACTCTTAAATATCTCCAGAGATGGAGATTCCACAACTTCCCTAGGCAATCTATTCCAGTGTTTAACTACCCTGACAGTTAGGAACTTTTTCCTAATGTCCAACCTAAATCTCCCTTGCTGCAGTTTAAGCCCATTGCTTCTTGTTCTATCATTGGAGGCTAAGGTGAACAAGTTTTCTCCCTCCTCCTGATGACACCGTTTTAGATACCTGAAAACTGCTATCATGTCCCCTCTCAGTCTTCTCTTTTCCAAACTAAACAAACCCAATACAAACAAACTCTTTGGCTTCCTCAGAGAAAGGGTCCTCCAGGGGCTAGCAAAGGCTGATAGTTACAAAAGAAGACACTTAAGAGCTCTGTGGGGTGATACTTGTGGTTAAGGCTTCCCTTCCTTGACTCTTCTCTACTTGTAATTCATCAGCACCATGCAGGTCAAAAGAGCAGCCACCCGGTGCAATTCAGCTGGGGATAAGAGGCAGCTTGCTAAGAAAATTTAAAGCGACTAAGCCTGACCTTAACTGGTCCAGGCTACTGCCACGTTTTGGCCTCCAAGACCAAGATGGGAATGTGTGGTTGGGGGCGGGGGGCATGGAGGTAGAAAGTCTCTTTCAAGAAAGGTGGCAACCAGAGTTTAGCATCAATTCAATGTTGTCCTTTCGCCCAGTACTAAGTCAATGGCTTTTGAGCCTTCAGACTGATGATTAGTTGATACATATTAATCAGGAAAAAAAATGAGCCTAAAGGCAACGCTAAGTAGAATATGTAAAGCTTGACTGACGATGCCATTGCTCACGCTCAAAGTAAATGTGTGGTTCAGAACAATGGGTCTGCCACAGGAGACCCTGAACACCCTCACTCCCACTGATTCTGGGCTCAGTTTTCTACTCACTCATATTCTTCCAAGTGTTATTTTCTGAGTAGCAGGTGGTGACAGGGCCGCCCAGAGGATTCAGGGGCCTGGGGCAAAGCGGAGGAGCTGCAACACTTGTACTCACCCGGTGGCATTTCAGCAGTGGGGGGCCTTTCAGTTGCTCCGCATCTTCGGCAGCACTGAAGGGCCCCCCGCCACCGAAATGCCTCCGAAGACCCAGACCGCCACCAGGCCAGGGCTCCCAGGGCCCCTGTGGGGCCCAGGGCATGAGGCAAATTGCCCCACTTCCTCCCACCCCCCAGGCAGCCCTAGGTGGTGAGTACACGGGTGAGAGATTTCTGCTGTCTAGTGCAAACCTCTGGTGAAGACCCAGCTAGAAAAGGGTCTGCACTACAATACAGTGAAAATTAGTTCACACACACAAACCTAACCACTACTACACCACATTAATTTGTCTCGGTCTACATAGCCTTTCAGCCACGGATAATGAGGGCAGAATCAACACTGCCTATGGGGGAAAGGGGGTATCAAATTCTTATTAGAAGCTATGGGCCAGATTGTGGTTGGTGGTCACAGGGAGACTTCTGCCTCCCTGTATATTCCGGCATGTAGGCCAGCCAAACCAACTGGGAAGAAGAATAACCCTCCCCTCTGGTCTTGCCGGGAAAAGGTGCCTGAGATGGGTGGGATGAGATGAAGACTAGGCTCTGCATGCCACCACCCCAAGGTCAGCATAGTTTGCAGAGCTTTGATCACAACACACAACACCCCCTTTCAAAGGCTGAAGGATGATCCCTGGTGAGAGTAAGACAGTTGCTGCAACATAATCGTTTTTATCGAGATCACGTCATTTGTTAGCGTAAGGAAAAGACATCAAGTAGACTAAATTCTGAAATAAAACATCTGTGCAAGTACAGCTCAATAGATACAGAAAAACTATTTGTCCCCTGGTCTTAACTGCTCATAAATATGTTTATGAACTCTGGGCTTTTTCTTCCACCCCATAACCTTCCCAAAGAACCTGTTCAGGGTTCTGGAAGACAACCGGGCTCCTGGTGAGGGACAAGACACCAACTGAAATGGATTTAAGTGTTTTGGTAAGCTATCCATTTTAATAGATCAGGCTGTTCTTCTGCAAACTGAGTGCACAAACACATTTCACCTCTGCAGCAAATCTTCCTCTATGCTCTACATAACCTGTGAGTAATTTAACTTGATAACCACTAAGCTAGAGAAAAATATTCACCCCCAGGTAGGTTGTTGCACAATAAGAAAGAGAAAATGTATGTTATTTCCATAACATCAGCTCAAACCCACCTAAACAACTAGATTTAAAAAGTTGCAAGTTGAGTGAGGTAATATATCTTTTATTAAACCAACTTCTGTTGGTGAGAGATGCCAGCTTTCAAGCTACACAGAGCTCTTCTTCAGATTTAAAGTTGTAACGTATGGCCTGGTCCTGAGAGGTGCTAAAAACGTACACCTTCCAAAAATCCGACCCTCATTCTGGACCAGGAAACAGCCAAGAGAATTACATTCTTTTTTTTGGTGTAAATTGAAAGGAAACAACACTAGAGATTAAACAAAACAAGAAAAAGTCCATGTAGCATGAGGATGGATGCGTGAGCTAGTTCAGCTACAATATGAACTAACCTAGACCAAATGTTTTGAGTTTCAAAAGATTGGTTAAAACATTTTTATGCACCTCCATATTTCTGAACAGGAAGTTCCAGAAACATGATGTGGAAACCCATTTCTCAGGGGACGGGGCGCAGAACAAAAGAGACCATTTTAAGGTGGCTCAAAACTGAGACACCAAAAATCACAAGACACTTTTGCAGATTTATACCAAAATGCCTGGACAACAAGTATATAAATCTAAACCATCTAGAGACAATGACTGCTCCTAACTGCCAGCACATACTAAAGATAGAGTAGTATCAGACAATTTTTTTGAGCTGCCCACAGCATGGAAAAGGGACAGGATGTATAAATACGAAGATGGAAATATGATTCTTTAATCAGTTTCACAAACTTTTCCAACGTGGAAAATGTAAGTTCCCATTTAAAAGGAAATGCTTGCTGTTGCTGCACCTAACATGGTTACAGCTTTCTGTTAGGTATATTTTATCCAAAAGCTATCTTCGCTCAAATATTGGTAGCTACGAATCCCACCTCCTCTGGATATACCAGCTGTGGCTGTGTTATTTCCAAACTATGGTCTAGTGCTACAGACTCAATATTTAGAGGCAATGAACAATGGCATTCTCTCTTTTGATCTGTTTTTAAAGCAGTCATGATTAGTATGATCCAGCTATACTCCACTGTCATTGTGTATTTTTATCATTTTTTCCCTTTCACCTTTGCTTTCAGCTAAATACAAGTAGAAAGATTTCTCCATTGTGAATGAAGTGCTGAGCAATAATAATGGGAGAAAAGCATTTCACCCCCAACGTTTAAATCCAGCACCAGTTGGCACAGAAATTTTTTACCTTGTGTTCACTGGCCTATGTTAAATGAGTTAATGGCCTCAGTCCAGGGCCCAGGGATCTACGTAAGATTTAAGTTATAATAAATAGTCAATCCTTTGAGATAAATCAGCTCCAGGCAGTATTACATTTTCATTGAAAAGTGATTTGGCAGGTCCTGAAGAGATTAAATTAAACTAACAGGTATTTAACATCACCACCAGAGAGGATCCTACCGAAAATTTGTAAGCCTTTTGTTAGAAAGTAAACAGGAAAAATGGCCTGTCTCTCTATACCAATGCTAGGCACCATGGTTATTCTGTTTCAATACAGCTTATGGACAATTTAAATTCCATGGCCAAAAATCACATTACCATTTATTTATTGGTTTATTATTGACTAATTACATGGCAGTTTAAACGTGCATATAGGGTAATAAGATGATACTTGCTGCGCACTTAGTACAGATCAAATGATCAAGGGCCTGTCTATAAAGAGAAGTTAGTGCTCACTAAGATAAGGTGTGAATTTAAAGTACACTAGCTACTCTACGCTATCTTCCCCATACACACAAGCCCCAAGACTGACTCCTAAATTACAGCACAGAATAAATGAGCTGTAATTACTTTTGGATCATACAAGCGTTGTTAAAGTGTTAAGGTGGAACATATAATTACTATGTGGTTACATACCAATAAATCCTATTAAGACTGATTGTAATTAAAGCATAGTTGCATGCATGCTTTATCAACATTTGCCCATACTTATGCACTTAAAAATAGCACAAAATGGCGTGTTGTACAGAATTTTCTAAAACATTTGCCTTAATTCTTATGTAGAGATTTACATTCTTAGCCTCCCAATCCAGCCCCCAAGTTAAGCAGCTGCACTTGCACACTTTGCATAACACATGGTTGTTGAACTACCTGACTGCAGATCAGGGCTGCCTGTGGCCCAATTCTCTTCATTTACTGCTCAGGCACTGTAAAAGGACCTTAGATGGAGTTTAATTGACTTACATCCATGTTAAAGCCCCTTTACATTGTACTGGTGTATAAAAGTTAACTCACACCTGCTTTAAAGGAACCAGAGCAGTAAAAAGGAGCCATCATATATATGAGGATCAGGCCCTTAGGAATTATGAACGTATTACTTATAAGTAAAACTTCACCCACAAATTCAGAGTCGATTTCACAAAAGCAGGTGTTTGAGTTCAGGTCTATTTGCAAACACCTTTTAATGCGCTTACTTACCCAAACTCTATTCCTTAATAAAAATGTTGGTAAAGGAGGAATTAGAATCTATTAGCTGTGAAGGCAGGTGTTAGCACAGAAGCCTTTCAGCTCTGGAAATAGTTGGATATTTTTATTAACTCACAGAAGATGACTGAGTAATTTACATTGCTCCTTCAGAAGTTTATCGCTTCATAGAGCTGAACACAATGGATCGTCTTTATTCCGGAAAGTCCTAAGACAGTAGTAACCATACAGTAGAGAAAGATGCACTGATAGAGCTGTACTGCACTTTGCCACTAGGTAGTGCTTCTCGTTCACATTCTGAGCATTTAGGGTCTGATCCTGCCAGGTGCCAAGCATCCTCCACTCTATTGATTTTAATGGAGTGCTGACACTGACTGCTCAGTACTTCTCAGGGTTAGGCCCTTAGTTAACTCATAGCATTTTAGTACTTTCCCCTATTTACATAGAAAGTAAGTTTTAAGGTCAAGTCTAAAGATGAGATTTTCAAAAGTACTCAGCATTGACCTCACTCTGCTTCCATTGCAGCCAATGGAGTTTTCCCATTGACTCCAATGAGAGCAGGCTTAGCCCATCACATTCAGCACTTCTGAAAAATCTTGCCCTTAGACAGCAAGCTCCTTTAGGACACAGACTCAATCTTCTTATGTAATGTAACAATGAGGACAGGGCAGTCATACAGCACAATCAGGATCTCTTGGTAACCTAGACCCATACAAATAACATGTGTTTTAAATACAGCGACATACAAAGTTCTACAGTTAGGAACAAGGACTGCATTCTGGAAAGTAGAGACTCTGAAAAGGGTTTAGGTCTCATGGTGGACAAGCAACGCAACATGTGCTTCCAGCCTGATGCTGTGGCAAAAAGCCGTAATGGGATCCTTGGAGGTTTGCTCTACTCACCACTGGATGGCGCTGCCTGATGGTGGTTCTGGGGATTAGCTCGGTCAAAGCCAAGGCCCCTTCCAATGGTTATACTCCACCAGCTTCTCACTCTTAGGAGCTGCAGCTGTCCTCTTCATGACTCAGTCTTCCAGCCAGGTTAGTAGTGTAGTTCCCCTTTCTAGGGGGGAGTGCATCAAGGTTCCTGCTCTCCAGTAGTCTTCTCCTTCACTGCCTCACAGTGCCACTTCTGCATCGGCTGGCTGGGGAACCCAGGCCAACCCTCTATTCCCTGCTCTGATTCAGAGGCACAACAGCCAAGGTCTGGCACCTTGCTGCCTTTCCTGAGCTGCTTCCATACCTCCTGGCCCTCCCCACTCTCTGCCAGTCTTTTCCCTCCTTCCTTCCTCCCAGGGAGTAATTTGTCTCTACAGCCTCCTAACACTCCTCCCTCTTCTCAGAGAGTGACTGCAGCCTTTCCCAGCTATCCCTTCTGTTGCCAGCCTCCTAGCTTATACAGGTCCAGGGTTGGCACTACCATTTATCGCCTAGGGCGCCAGGATTATTCGGGGGGCGGCATTTTGCCGGGGGGGCGGCAGGCGGCTCCGGTTGACCTGCCGCAGGCATGCCTGCAGAGGGTCCGCTGGTCCTGCGGCTCCGGTGGAGCTGCCGCAGGCGTGCCTGCGGACTGTCGGCTGCTCGCGCGGCTCTAGTGAACCTTCCGCAGGCATGACTGCGGCAGCTCCACCAGAGCCGCGGGATCAGTGCGGGGGGCGGCGAAATGGCCATGCGCCTAGGGCGCGAGAAACCCTAGCGCCAGTCCTGTACAGGCCCTACCTGTTCCTGCACAGGTTAGCCTCTCTCTAATTAGCTGCTTCCAGCCTAATGCTCCCCTGTTTGCAGCCTAATTAGGCCTTGTCTACACTACAGGGAAAAGTCAATCTAAGCTACACTATGTGAGTTACGTGAATAGTGTAACTCAAATCGACGTAGTGTAGATCTACTTACCACGAGGTCGACACTGCATGACTCCCCCTACGTGTCTCGATCTGGTGGAATACAGGAGTTGATGGGAGAGCGATTTGTGGTTGATTTAGCAGGTCCCACTGATGCATCGATCACTACGTGTTGATCCCTCAGTAAGTGCAGACAAGCCCTTAGCTGATTGGGCCCACAAGGCTTAACTCAGGTCTTGCAGGGCCAGCCTGGGGAGCACAACCCAGCACAGATGTATAGACAGGGGAGAAACAGATACTGGAATGCTATGTACAATTTTAGTGTCTTCATTCTTTCAACACCTTTTTTAAAATGGGGAGCATGCAGAAAATAGCCACAAAAATTATTCAAGATCTGGAGGAAATGTCTTACAGTGAGCAACTCAAAGAGCTCACTGTCCTTAGTTTATAAGAAAGCAGATAGAGATGACTTGATTGCCTTGTTTAAGTAGCTTCATGGGGAGAAAATACCAGGTACTAAAAGGCTCTTTCATCTAGCAGGGAAAAGTAGAGCAAGAACCAATGGCTGGAAGCTGAAGTCAGAGAAATTCAAAATTAGAAATAAGGCATGGATATTTTACAATGACGGTGATTAACCATTACAACAAACTATCGAGAGATGTGGCTCCATCTCTTGCTACCTTCAAACCACAAACTAGACACATTTCTGGAAAATATGCTTTAGCCATAACACACATTACGGGGCCCAATACAGGGGTAAGAAGGTAAAATGTAAAGGCCTGTAATTCACAGGAGGTCGGACTAGATTATCCAATGGCCTGTACTGTCCTTAAACTCTGATTTACAGTATCCCATGCGCAATAGGGACCTGATAATGATTGGGGCCTGTTTGTTCTATCATAAGAAAAATAAATTATATTTTAATCTCTTATATTAAAAGTTTGAGATTACCTCTGTAAATAAATGAGTGCTCTTGTATCTTTCTCCATCTCATGACTAACAATGGGAAACTTGCCACATTTTCTCTAGGCTTTGGGTCAGACCCAATGAGCCTATTATTTTGAATGTGAAACTGAAATTAAATTTCTACAGAGAGTTTTCAGAAACCACCACACCATGAATGCAAAATGACTTTCCTGCTCAACAGTAGAAAATCAGAGAATATTAGATCCAGAGGTACTATTTGCATTGTGGTTTAATGGAAAGTATGGTCATGTCACTCACAAGAGAAACAAATCATACCTCATGCTCAGACATTTGCTTAATAACACAGCTGAATGTCAACTGAAGCTTTCTGCTGCAATATTAAACCTGAGGAAATAAACAGGAAATCTCAAAGCAGCGTAACTATATGATAAAAGTACAGCAGCTGAAAAATAAGAACTCTTAGAGCAATATTGGTCTCAAGTTCACACAACAGACTAAGATTCTGGCAATATTTTGCTCTTCCAATGATTTCAGATGGGAGTTCTGTCCTTATAAGGAGAGGAGAATATCAGGGAATCTGAGAAGAGCATTTGGACCACATTGGTTCTAACTGAGACATCCCGCCAAAATTCAGACTTGATTTAAGGTTACTGACTGCAATGACATTTCACTAGGAAATGAATTTGGCTCAGTATATTTTAGTGATTTCAAATGTACAGTACACAGCTGTCTCCTCCAAGCCACAACAATAAAAAAAAAGGCATCACAATTAGAACTGTTGGTATTCTGAGGCCCCATCTACACTATAAACTTCCATCAGTACAACTATGAAAAATCCACTCTCCTGAGCAATGTAGTTACATCAACCTAAGCCCGGTGTAGACAGTGCAATGTCAACAGGAGAGCTAACCCCATCAACATAGCTACTACCTCTCATGGAGGTGGATTAACTACACCAACAGAAGAAGCTCTCCTGTCAGCGTAGTAGCGTCTTCACTAAAGCCCTGAGCTGCACTGCTGCAGCGTTTTAAGTGTAGTCTCGCCCTCAGTCACACCAAAAAGACTCCTTTTCGGTGTAACTAAGAAGGCACATTAGTCATGGGGGGGCTGGAGAAGCAGGTGCCACTCTGCTGTGGCTCATATTGTGTCTGTTTTGTGGCTTGTGGAATTCAGTCTTCAAGTGGTTAATTTAGCTGCTGTCACAAGCACTACATACAAGTTATTTTTCCAAAAACAGATATTTTCAGCAGTTAGTTTTGCTGAGGGTATCACAGTCACTTACCAAAGATCATCCTCTCCATCGCTTGCGTTTATATGAAGAAATCTGTGGTGAGGAATGGGTTTTCCCGTGAAAATGCTCATTGCACTGCATGTAGAGTTAGTCTTAATTTTCCACTTAGGAGAGGCCTGAATGTCAGATCTGATAAGCCCATAAATCTCAATTTATAAAACTAGGACAATTATGCTATCTTGTGGTCAGAAAAGAACATCTTTTTCAATGATCAAAGTTATTATTTGTCAAAAGATAACACTGCAGTATTATCTCAGAATATGAAGTCATCACATTCACAGTACATGTTCATCTTCTTTGTCCCCACCGAAATACAGATCTTGGAACAAAGCAGACACACAAGTTTCAAAACACTGGCAAACATCAGCTAATTGAATTTGTAAACTTGTTCTCGCACAGTCCAGTTTCCAAATTAGACTTAAATAGTACAGATCAGAGTGGAAAGCTGTAATACAGCCATGTTAAAATACTAAGGGGAAATTTATCATGCGTGTGTATGTACATACATGCATATTGGCAAGGACATTTGATTAACTAAACAGTTTAATAGAACCATGGATTTTCAGGCCAGATGAGGTCAATATTATCATTTAAAAAGCAACAAAGAGTCCCGTGGCACTTTATAGACTAACAGATGTATTGGAGCATAAGCTTTCTTGGGTGAATACCCACTTCGTCAGATGCATGTAATGGAAATTTCCAGATCCAGACTAACGCGACTACCCTTCTGATACTTATGATCATTTAGTCACCCAGTGGGGATTCCTGCATATAGTCCAGTCTCTCTGTGCATTTAGCCAACCTAGAAAACTTAGTTTTAACAGGGCATCAGGTTTCTTCTGTTGATTCACTCATTCAGCAGCTGCTGAAAACCTGTTAGGAGATGATAATTGAGCCTTGCTCACTCAGCAACTTATCCAAGCAGGGGCGGCTCTATGTATTTTGCCGCCCCAAGCACGGCAGGCAGGTTGCCTTCGGCGGCTTGCCTCCGGGAGGTCCCCGGTCCCACAGATTCAGCAGTAAGCCTGCGGGAGGTCTGCCAAAGTCACGGGACCAGTGGGCCCTCCGCAGGCATGCCGCCGAAGGCAGCCTGCCTGCCGCCCCCCCGGCTTGCTACCCCAAGCACGCGCTTGACGTGCTGGTGCCTGGAGCCGCCCCTGTATCCAAGTTAACAGCAGTCTTTCCACTGACTCCAGGGAGCTTTGGATCAGGGTCCTCACTGTGGAAGTGTGGCTCATTACAACTCCACTCTGTATACAAGTGACGTAGGAGAGAAGTCATTTATGTGTAACAACTGGTCCTGCATGGAACCTGGAGAGAAGAGCACAGGTTGCAGGAGGGAAGGGTTGGGAGGAGGCCCCAGGAAGACAAGCTGTGTGCACATGGCTGAATGCTACCTTCAGATGCAGCACTTCTGTAAGTAGTTCTCTTAATAAAATGCTAGTTTTGTTTTACAAGCATGGAGTCCTCATGTTGCATGTAGTACATGAAACACTAAGCACAGGGATACAGGTGTAATGCTGCCTGCAGTGACTCAAGGGGGTGAGTATCAATCTGAAGGCAGACTGTTAGGAACCAAGGCACAAACTCCAAACTGGTTGGGAATTCTATATTGGGATTTTGCCAATCAATCATCAAGTGTAAACTCATGAGGCACTAGAATAGACAGTCCCCTTGTGTACTCCACTCTGTCTTGCCACCTGGTGAGCATACTTTTATGATAGATGGTCTGTTACAGTAAGAATCACGGCAATATTCAGGTTACTCCGAGTCCCAAAGGACAAGTCACTTACCCCAGGTCAATTGCATTTCAGCTCATACACAAAAGACAATGTTTGTAGCTAATCCTGTAATAAACTATATAAAAAGTTTTATTAAATAAGAAAAGGAAATTAGAGAATTATTTACAAGGCTAAAGCACACAAAAAACACACAAATGAGTTATAACCTTCAGTTTCAAAAGGCAATAGAAGCGTCTATAATCAGCAAGCTCCATATGTCCTGGAGGACTAACCCAGACTAAGCAGCTAGAGATCTCTCACTTATGCCTAGAAACACTGTGCCAACCAGAATCCAAGCAACGTAGAGATAATCAGTTCCTTCTTATTAGGGGTTTCATTCTCCTCCTGCCATGTGCTCTGAGCTGCAAGCTTAGCTGAGGAGAGGAGCCACTTGTCTTCACAGGGAGGAGAGCAGGACAACCAAAGTCTTTTTGTCCTCTTGTTGATAGCACATAGGGAAATAAATATCAGTTCCAATGACCCACAATAGTCCATTTAGTATTGATGGACCTTTCCTTTTGGGAAGAGTGTAACACTTTCTGTTGAAGATCAGTCCTTCACATTAAATGTCTCTCCCCATTTGGTGATTTACACAGTCACAGAGGCTCACAACAACTGGTCAAATATTACCTTACAATATAGAAAACAGATGTTAAAACTGAGATTAATGCATGCAGCAATTATAAGCATTCAACCAAATCTAAACACATTCCTATAATTCTAATATCTATTTTTGCTATACTAACACACAATGAACCAAACTGATTCCAGCTATGTATTTGTCAGTCATCTTCTTCTTCTTCTTCTTCCTATGGCTGATGCAAATGTAGAGAAACAACTATAATGTGACATTTAGATGGTTAAGCCAGTAATTGCATCAGGAGTAGTGGAGTGTAACTCTGTGATGCCTCCTTCGTATTTGTGAATCGAGCATAGAGTCGTTATATGTTCTGTGGTCTGTTCTGGTTAACCATGGTCACACACTGGAGAGTGTTTAATTTTTCATTTGTGCAGCAAGTATCTGCATCTGCCACGGTTTGTGTGGATTCGGTTTAGGGTCGCCCATAAGCTTTGTGGATGATCAAAGCCAGGATCTTCTGCACAGGGTCTTTCACAAGGTGTTTGTTGGTGACTTCTTGTGAACTCCCTTTGGTTTTCCCAGCTTTATCAGGGTTGAAGTCACATTGTTGGAGGTTAAGTGCGTGGGTCCAAAAGGGCTTACACAAACTGAGGAGCATCAGCATCAGAGCTACAGACATCAGTGATGGCTCTTGTGTATTCGGTAGCTGAGTACTGTGCACTGATATGGATCAGAAGTAGCTACACTCGCTTGCCAATGTCCAGCTCAACACTGCAATGCAGTGCATCACTGGAACCCTCAAATCAACCCCAACACCCTGGCTACCCGTGCTGTCGAACATCACTCCTCCATCAATTTTCCTCAATGCAGCCACCCTCCAGGAAGTCCAGCCAATCGAGAAAAATGAACACCTCCCCATCCACCAGCACCCTCCATAACATCCTTCACCACCACTTGAAGTCGCAAAAGCCCATTAGTGTTTAATTGTGACATGGAGACCTTGGTGTGAGCTGGCACCTGGTCAGCCAGCATCACAAAGAGACTGAAACAGACAAGTCCAACAGGAACAACCCAACCTGGTAAGGGTTGGGTTGGAATTTGTTTTATATTGCGATTAGTTTCTCTGTTGATATAGCCATACCCCAGGAAGAGGAGGAATTTGACCTTTGCAGCATACACAGCATTATAGTCCCAATTCAACAAAGCACTTAACTTTATGCAGGTGTTTAAATCCATCCCTAATTTAAAGCACATGCATAAATTTGCTTCTATGGGACTTTATGCATATGCTTACAGTTAAGTGCATGCTTAAATTCTTTACTAAACAGGACTTAATTTAAGCACATGCTTAAGTGCTTTTCTGAATCAAAACCTGTGATTTTAGCAAGATGAGGATATCACCTTCTTACTACATGAGGAGACCTGGGAAACTTCTGATTTATTTTTTATGAAAGAGCGTATATGACTCCATTTTCCCTCTCACCTTATATTGTTACCTGCAGGGGTCAACGGGTTAACTTCTTTCTTGAAAGAAGACAAGTAGTGCAATGACTGAGGGGAAGTCACTCAGCATGAATGAAGTATCAGGAACTTACATCACTAAGGGGTAACTTACTGCAAATCTCTAGACAGCGAAACAAGATTGCAATATCACCCTCTGGGAGGAATGTCAAATACTGTTTTTGACGAGGTTCAAGACCTGCAGACAAAGAACAGAGAATTGTATCAAGAGGGGAGTCTGATCTAGATGAGTGTTGACTCTCACTCACTCCAAAGAGCTGACACGGGACTTTAATCAAGAGGGCAAAACCCTTCTGGAAGGGTATGAAAGACTCTGTGTGGAAGATGGACGACACTAGATAAAACAGGCTGACTACTAGAGGCCCGAGACGTGATGAGGTGCCCTGAAGGAGGCCAGGAAGGGGTGGATACAGTTACCCCAGTACTGTGACAATATAGTCAAACAAGTGTGCAGTCAACAGAGAAATTATAGGAAAAATTAAGTTGTATGATAATTTGTTTGCAAGTCAGAATACTGAGAGGAGACTATGCACTGACTGCTGTAGACAGCTTAAAAGCAGACAGAACACAGAGAAAATGGGGCCTAGACATAGCAACCGTAGGAAACACTTATACTTTGAGGCCAAGATTTTCAAAAGTTACTAGTGATTCCAAATGTTTCTAAATTTTAGTTTAAATTAAATGCCTTAAAGCAGGGGGTCGCAAACTTGGTTCATGGCTTGTTCAGGGTAAGCAGTGTCCCGGCCCAGGCTACTTCCTGCAGATCCCATTGTCCAGGAACAGCGAACCGTGGCCACTGGCAGCTGCGAGCAGCCGTGCCTGCAGACGCTTAGGTAAACAAAGCATCTTGCGGCCCACCATGGCCTTACCCTGAACAAGCCGCAAACCAAGTTTGGGAATCCCTGCCTTAAAGGGACCTGATGTTCAAAAAGTGAGTGCAAAGCACTCTCTGGAAAACAAGCCCTTGAAAAGGTCTTAAATTGAGCACCCAAAACTCACTAGCCACTTTTGAAAATCTTAGTCTAATACATTAGAAGCTTTAAATGGACTTTCTACCTATAATATAGATGCTTTGCACCTTGCATGGAGAATTATGATGTAACATTTAAGAAGCAAAGGAGGGGTGGTGGAAGGGTTACTGCAGACTGCTAGCATTTGCAGTGTGCTCTGAGGTTGAACAAGGTTGTTTTTGTTTTGAAGAGCAGTATTATATACTATGAAGGATTTTAACTACAATGAAAAGAGGAATGCTTTTTTGATCACAGAATATCAGGGTTAGAAGGAACCTCACAGGAGGTCACTTAGTTTAACCCCTTCCTCCAAGCAAGACCAATCTCCAGACAGATTTTTACCCCAGTTCTGTAAATGGCCCCCTCAAGGATTGAACTCACAACCCTGCGTTTAGCAGGCTAATGCTCAAACCACTGAGCTATCCCTTCCCCTGCAATCTGATAACACATTTCTTCTGAGATTGAGACCTCCGTTTACATTGTTTTCATTCTAAGGGATTACTTTTTTCTTGAGATAATTTTAAAAAGGGGGCGAGGGTAAACTGCTTGCCCCTATACCTCATCGTGAGACTTACACCTTCAAATAACTGCATTTTTATTTGCACTGTATGCTTCTCTCTCTTGATAAATGGTAAAATATTATGTTAATGTATTTGATTTAATGACAAAAGAAAAATCTGAGCTAATCTCTTTGTAAATCTAACAGACTGCCACACAAAAAAAACCACCACAAAACTACCAGATGACTACCACCAAAAAAACCCAAACACAACACCCACACATAATTGCACTGTGTTCACCATCTTCACAGATATATGCAGCCTTTTCACATACCTGAGGCTTCTGAGATACCAGTCCTACAATTGACAGCATGGAGGTGGACTATCATGTGCAGGATCAAAGCCTAAATTTGTTATTGAATAGGCTGTGTCATGATTACTCTGCTATAATATTTCGAGACCTTTAATAACCTTTAATATTTCGAGACCTTAAACATTTCAATCTATTTAAACCCCATATTACCCTTTAAAGATGAGCCAAAGAAGAGAGGAAAGAAGGCCTGGGTGACTGTCTAATCTGCGTGGTAAACCAAACTGTTAATTCATTCATAATAGCAAACAACTTTACACGGAGTGATTTTGTTGCTGACTCTGCAATCACTAATGAACTTGAACATGCAAAGCATAATATGCAAAGTTTATCTATTGTAACATTATGGCTAATGGAACAGCACATTCAAAACAGGGGCAATAATAATTTAGCAATTGTACTCAATATATGCTCATGTAGGAAGTCCTGTGCACTCACAGATAATGCTCCAGTTGTTTTTACTTGGATTGTTTATAAAACTCAAAAACTATAGAAGGCATGGAACTCTGCTGAACAGGAAATTTGAATGGGCCTTGATTGAAGGCAGTGTTGCCTAGTGGAGTGATAACTGAACTAACTGGGACTTGGGAGACCTGGCTTCTATTCCCAGATCTGCCGCTGGCTCGTTCAGTGACCTGGGCAAGTCATGTCTCCTCAATGTGTCTCAATGTCCTCATCTTTAAAATGCAGATACAGACCTCTTTTGTAAAGTGCTTTGGGATCTGCTGATGAAAAGGGAAACAAGTATTATTTTTATTTTTAAAATTCATGTTTGCAATCAACTGGACAAACTGCAGTTGCTGAAATCAAATGTTCAGCTACAGCACAGAAAGCTTATGTTGCAAGGAAGTCAGACTTGTACCTTCAATACAGGTTATTAATACAAAGGACATGCAAAGTCATCCATCATAGTAAAGCCTGATCTTACAATTCCTAATCAAGTAGAACATGGGAGTTTCACATATTTAAGGATCATTGGAACCAGATCCTGCATTTTTAATATCTCTTGCTCTCTATTGTGATATACGCTTTCCCTCGCTTCTTATCTAAACAATGATAAAAATCTCATCCTCACTGATATTTTCATACAACTTGGAAGGTGCAATTTGTATTTTAAGTTGTTGCTTTGCATTTGCTGCTGCTTTGCTCTATATAGTCCATGCTCTTTAAATGATGTACGCTAGTCATGAAAGGCAATCCAGGGGTGTTAAGGCATTGACAATTTAATTACAATCTAAAGAAAGGAAAATTTTACTTCTCCTGCCCGCACACCCTTGCAGGCCACTCGCTTGTCTCTCATCATTGTTAGACTCGCTACCCTTCCAAATTATATAGGCTTAGCATTGATACATTTTTTACGCTTACATTTACTATAAAAGGGGGTCATGAAAATGTTCAAACAAAGGGTTGCCAACCTGAAATGGTTGAGAAACACCGGCGTCAATTATTTGTTATGGGTGAAATTATTCCAGCCTTGCTCACTGAAAGTTTCTAGTCCCCATGGTTTCCAGAGAAAAGCTTGAAAATATGACTGAGTATAACCTAAAGGCTTAAAATTCAGAAGACAAACGAAAGGAACCCAATTTTTTTAAAATGTCATGATTTTTAAGACATGATTTTGGCAGGGAGGGGGGTGCCTGACTAATGTTTTAATGCTTGGATTTGGCAATACTGGAATGTGCCTTTCATATGTGTAAATGTTTGAAGGATATTAGTCTGTATTGATAGGCGTATGTCCTCTATTAATGACAATACTTCTTGTACTTCCTCTCAGTTTTTCTTTACATTTGAAAATTATTTTCTTTACTAAATAGTACCATTGCTTTGTTATTTTTCAAGCATTCATAGTCAAGTTTAAAAGCTATTGATATCTGGGGATTCAGCCAGCCAAACCGGCCAGAACCTGCCCAATTCCTATAGAGAATGTAACTATAGCCACTGTCTGTTTATTTAACCCCAAAAAGAAGATGAAGGACTGGAATAACAGCCCTAAAAAGGCTTTATTCTCCTTCTCTACAGAGCATTAGTACTGGGAATTTTTCCTTCCCACTGCAGCTCTTCAAAACTGTCACTGAGAAACTAAACTGTTGTCTAGTATTTATTGAAATAAAGCAAAGCAGCAGAAAGCAGACACCTACCACATAAAACCAAGGTCAGAATTCACACTCCTTAATTACTTGGAAGGACAAGAATTCATGCATCTCACAGGTGACTCAGCCCCTAAGGTAAGTAAGTCAGTTCCTTAATCAGAAGTTTTCTTTCTTCTAGCGACTGAAGAAGGCTTAGAGGTGAAACCAAAACCCTAAGGAACTGTGCTGGCTAATATACACTGCATCCCCCATTTGGAGGAGGAGGAGGGGGAGGGAAAGAAAACACCAACTGAAGAGATACAAACAAGAAAACTTAATCCCTGGAGATTTCTACGGACCAAGGCTCTGGAAACAACCATAGGAAGGACAGGCTAAGAGCAACAGTGATTTGTTCCCTAATTGAAGGTAATTTCATAATGCTCTCAGCATTTGCTTTGGGTATCAAAACTCGAGGTGTTATTTTGGGATCAGACTTATCCCCATATTTGCATAGTCAGATATCCTTTTATCACACTTCTTGAACATTTTACCTCCTTGTCAGGACTAATAATTCGCCAGTGATGCAGTGTCACTTAGCTCCCCATTGATACTCAATACCACACAGGATTGGACCCTTGGATTGTGATGATGAATATGCTCTCATTAATGAAAATATGAAAGATTTCTATAGCACCTACATCTTCAAAAATAAACAGGTATTTTGTCTCTGTTTCTTCATGCTCCCCATCTGCCTGCCTTCACCAGTTGTCTTTTGACATATACTTAAATTATAAAAGCTCTTTGGGTCAGGGGCTGATTTTTTGTTCTGTGTTTGCATAGTGCTTAGCACATGGGGGTTACTGGTCCGTGACTGGAGCTCCTTGGTGCTACCACAATACAAATAAATAAGTATTAAAAACAATCCATCTTCAATACCCAGGTGACTAGTAGAGCTGAGCAAAGAGTTTACAATGAACAAGGTGTTCACAAAATGTATCCCTTTCTGGCCCTGGGTTTTATTTGGATATCTGCCATGTGCTCACAGGGCCTGATCCAAAGTCCATGCCACAGGAATGACTTCCATTGATTCCAATGGGCCTCTGACCAGGCTTTCACAGAGTTAAGCACATTTATACATGAACATCAGACTTGTTCCTTAACAGTATCTAAATCCCCCAGCTGAAAACTTAACACTGACCAAACATAACATGCAGAGAGTCTATGGGCCAAGGAGATTTATCAATCTTGGAATGTTTGACATCTGCTCATATATAATGTTGCCTCAAATCCCTCAACCTTGTATTGTACCTTCCACCCACCCCCATCGCCACCCCGTCTCTGTAAAATTCTATTTTCTAACCCCTCCAAAGGATAAATGCCAAGCATGTTGTAAAAGACAAGTGAGGATAAAATGAAACGCATCTTTAAGCCTTAGACTCTGCATGCATCTTAATCTTCCTTTCCCCCACTTGGATTTTCATGTAATATTCTGGTCCATCCTTTATCACTCCCTCTGATATGTCTGTTTATCAGACTGAAGTAGGCAGTGACCAGTGCTGCCTGGCTCAGTCCCTCTGCTGCCAGAATAGCTGCCAACGGAAGATGTTTGTCTTCTCTAAGCTTGCTGAGAAGAGGGTGAGCTAAAGTGGATATATTTATATGTTGTCTTTTCCTTATTTTGTGAGGTAGAGGATTCTGAGGGGAGATCCACACCTAAGCTAATGTCATTTCTAGTGGTATTAGTTCAAGCTCTTACCAGCACCCTCTCTCAGAGAGGCAGGTTTTGGGAGATGCTCAAGTTGCCTGCCCAATGATGGAATGGCTCCTGAGGGAATAGACGGTGGGGTCATCCCTTTGAGGTAATGGAGATTACCTTTCCTGTGGATCCTGGGAACTGCATCGGGCTGGGCAGAAGCCTCCCAGCCTATGTCTGTGGAATTCCAAGCCCTTTCCAGCAAACAAAGTTGTCAAGAACTCCATGAGACCACCTCATGGCTCCCTCAGGCACCAATCCCTCATCTCTATGGCAAGGTACTGGTGAAAGAAAGACATGCTGCTGACAATACCTCCTAGAAATCTAAAAAATCCCCAAACCTAAAAATGTATTTAGAGACAACTCTGCTCAGAGATCTTATGGCTTCTCAGTTTCTCCTTCTGGGCATGTGTGATGTAGGGATTTTTTGTTTTGTTTTTAAATTTTTTTAAATTACAATAGTTTTTAAAAATTCCTATTTTTTAATTATGATTCACGAGTTCCTGCAGCTCACTCAGCAGCCAAAGCTATAATTGTCACTTTGACACTGCAATCATTTACACAGCGACTAATTGCAATGTCAAAGTGAGGATTACACCTTCAGGTGGGGAACAAGCTGCAGGAGCAGAAGAACTCTTCAAGATCTCATTTTCATGCAAACGTTTTGTACAATAAAAGAACAAAGAAAAAGCAGCATAGGGAATATATGGCAGACAGAGCTGTTTATTCATTCAATGAAACGTTTCTCTGCCAGTTCTGTAGAAGGTGCCAGTGGGCCTTTAATAATACAGGTGCACTTGTTCACTTCCCTGTGCTGTTAAGGTTCAGAAATGGTAGTGGTTTAAGGTTAGAAGATTAGCAGTCACAGGTGGTAGGGGGCAGATTCTAGGCTTTTACACCATGATAAACTTGGAATGACTCCACTGAAGTCAGTGGACCTTCTCGAGATTTGTCTCCATCTAAAGGTACTCCAAATATGGCCTATAAATTTTGTAGGAAGAGCAACTGCCTCCCTTAGTCTTAAACCAAGGAAAAATAGTTACTTTTGCAAGCCAGACTCTGCTGCAGTAGTACTGGAAAATCTATTTTGGAGGTGGGGGAGTTTACCTGATCTTTTGAGGGCTGCCTGGCATTGCAATCAGATGAAAGTTATATTGAGTATGACCTTGAGTCACCCTCTAGATGTACATTAATATGTAAAACCTTAAGAAGCAGCACATTTTTTATAATCAACACCACCACCACTTCCCACTTACATTGTGCCTGATACCTGGGGAATTTATAGTGCTTTACAAACTTTAATTAATCTTTAGTTACAGCTAAAAGCTCCATGCATACTTCAGTATTATCATTTTTTTAAATGGATAAACCTAGAGACTCGGAGTTCAAGTGGCTTGGCCTACCTCATACAACTGGTCCTTGAAAAGCTGTGCTAAGCCCCAGCCATTTTGATAAAAGACTCCCCTTGGCTGAAGTACATACAAGTAACTAACAAGAATATTTTAACCTTTAAACATGTTTTAAATTACACACACACACACACACACACACACACACACACACACACACACACACACAGGAGTAGAACTATATAATTAACTACGCTGACGGGGAAAAGAGTGAGTGAGCCCTCTTTGGGTTACCTGTAGGAATTGAACTGGAGATCTCAGAACCTAAAAGCACAGACCTCTATTCTTTTAGCCAAAAGACTAAGTCCATTAGCATGGAGGCAAAAGCACACTTGACCACTAGAGAGGGACAAAAACCCATGCTGAGTGAATGTATATTAAACATTTTCAAGGTCACCAATTAATTGCTTTGAGTATTAGTTAATTTTCCAAGCATTTTTGAAGACAGATGAAGGCTCCTTTTATAGAAACTGAAATGGTGCTCTAAATGGGACATTTTCACGAGACTGTGGTTGGTCTCTCTCTGTTTACATGATTTACCATACTGTTCTAAACAAAGAGGGGAAAAGCCATCATACCAGTGCAAGTTTTTAAATAAGGCCTTTCCCTTTCAAGACAGAACACACAAAAAAGGGAAGCCTATTATGATTACTACTGATTGTATCATGGTAGTGCCTAGAGGCTAAGGTCAAGCTCAGACTTACATTATGCTGTGTGCTGTACAAATATACCATAAAAGATTATCCTAGTCAGTGTTTTGATTTCTAAATACCTCACTTTCTGTATTAGCTGTACCTTCACTCTGTTTTGTCTGTGAAAGTTTGATAAATATTTTTAAATGAATTGACTATAGAAAAAAAACCTGTCTCTGGCACAATGCTACAAACCCAAATTAGCTGCCTAATGTTGTGACAAAGAAGGGATTTTATTTCAGTTAATTCCTTCCAATTCTCAATACTAGATAAATGCAATGAAACCCAAGTTCTCACAGATCCACAGGATCTTTGCTATGCTCCAGCTTTTAAACTTCTTAACTGTGTCAGATCCCCAAGGGGTCTCACTCTCCCTTAAGGATAGACCTCACAGCCTAAATGCCTCTGAGACTGAGATTCTCAGCTTTAGCAATCCTCAAGCAGTGCCAAGCAAGTCCAACTTGAGACAGACCCTAGTCAGAGTTTTGGGGTTTTTTTTTTTGTTCTGTTTTGTTTTTTTTATACACACTCTTCAGGCTTCAATGCAACTCAGCAAGTATTTGCAGGGATACCAAGCAACCTTTTCTAAACAGTTTTGGATTTATTAGTCAATTGGAACACAGTATCAAGAAGTCCTTAGGACAGCATCAAGAAGCAAGGTTTAAGACATGGTCCATACTGGTCAAGCCAGTGCCATCAGCCAGCCAAGTTGCACCCTAGAAGGTTACATGACCCAACAGCTTCTAGACTCTCAGACCAGAAGAACCTCACCCACCCACCCACTCTTGCAGTAAGCCCATAATCTCCAGCTGAGTTACTGAAGTCCTCACAGTACTCATGTCTTTTGCTGTGCCCCAAGAGCAGCTTTTTAACAATTTGGACCCATTGGGTAGCAATCCCTAGTCAAGTGAGTCACTGCCAGGCATATCATTCATAAAAATATTACAGGAAATTTCAACTTTGTCACAGTCCAATACTCAGTTCCAGCCACTCGACAACTCTCCTTCCTCTCAAGCTTATGTAAAGCATGCTACTTTTTCTCAGGAGAGGCAGATTAGCTTACTCTACATTACCATACCTGATCGGGTTCCACGACACAAGGGCTTGGTTATAAGATGCTGTAAGTCTAACATATTATTATGATGCTGCATTATGAGACAGGTTTGTGTGACCAGGCCAGTTTGGGTGCTGAAGTCTACCAGTGCCAACATCATCTGAAAAAGCTAATGACTATCTCAGACGCTATCAACTACACAACTTCGCTGAGTTCAGCCTCAGTATGAAGTTTCCAAATCTTAATCCTCTGGGGACTTTGTTACTCTGCCTGGCAATTATTTCAAATGAGGACAGCACTGAAGAGCTGCGCAAAGGGTTCTTTTTAAGTGGATTCTCTTTCTGGCATGCCAGCAGAAGCTATGTGTTTGCAATTAATATGAAGTGCTCTGTCAAGCAAGGAAAGAGTTCCTCCTTAATCTGTGCTTACACACCCTACAAACATTACTTTATCCTACTCTGTGCTAATGTACCTACCACAAGTTAGTGAATTCCCAAAACCACTGTGTAGAAAATGTGTGTTCCTGGCAATATGGGAAGTGAATCGTATATTTCCAAATATCACTAACTCCTTTATACAGTATTGCCTCAGACCAAAGTGTAGGAACAGTAATTACAAACACTGAAAGTTTTTATTTATTGACCAGCCAGCCGTAACTCAACATGCACCTTTCATTTCCAGTCCTAAATCCAGCCTGCCAAAATCACATAGGCCATTTTGAACTTTGGGAGGGGTTGGTAAAGTAGCAAGAAGATGACTTTATACCTCTAACGTATACATGAAATATTCTATTCTACTTCTTTACAGCATTGCACAATATTGACTCCATAACATAATATTAAAATGGATACCTTGACAATTGCTTCTCTTTTGAAACTTCTGAACTCCATAAAGGAAGACTAATAAAACAGTTCCCTCTATAAGCAGAATTTAGAACTGTATCTTTTATATGTAGAATTTAGAACTGTATTTGTTTAGTAAATAGCCAACTAGAATAAAAGTCTCCGTAGCCCATTTACCATAGCATTCATTTGTGAAAACAAGCTTTTGTCAAATGTACAGCTAATTGGAATGGTGGGTGGGTCAGAGAGAGAGAGAGAGGTTACTGAAAATTTCTGTAATTGACAGAATACAGAAACTTGTATGGCACTTCATTACCTGCCTTACAAATCTATCAGTCAGTTACAGATCAAAGGCACTGGTGTTGTGGGAACTGCAGGTTTCCTAATGTATAACACAAATGCATTTTTATCATCTTAGAGTAACCAGGCAGATCAGTCCCCCACTCGGTTGCAGTAAGTGTTCCACAGGGTCCTGCTGAGCTGTCAAACTGATTTTAAAGCATGCAGTAGAAGAACTGCCTTTTCTGGTGGGCTGACAGGATGTTGCCGTGATCTCTGAAGTACAGTATAACTTCTGAGAGAGAGAGAGAGAGAGACACACTGAGAGAGAGAGAGAGAGACAGAGAGAGACTTTCAAATTACAGCTCAGTAGGAATCAGCAGAGGAATTGTATAAACACTGGGGGTCACCTTGATGGTGTTAGCATGGGAAGCAGGTAGCAAGCTGCTAGGCCTCAAAAGCAAAATAGCACATCAGATAAGGGCAGTGTCCTCCATCCTCTCAGTCATCAAATGTTTAGATACTTATCCAAACTGAACCAGAGTCTGATATGCTAGCAGGTCCCTCACTAATTTCTATGCCTATTCAAACTTTGCTTCACCTGGTGACACTTCCAATAATGGTTTCAGTTCCTATCAATCATAATGATGGGATTTTTTTCCCCTGTCAAATGGACAGCAGTACACTTGGAAGGTCATTCAACAGTGGGTCATATTATCCCATTACTAGTTATTAGCCAGTCTTCAAAACTGTTGAGGAAATGTACATGCAATGTAGGGAATACACAGTAAGAAACTACTTTGCACTATAGATATCAATTGTCCAGTATACAGCTTGTCTCTATTAATTCATTCAAGAGCAGGCATTATTTCTGGTCAAATTCCAGTACATTGGTCTGTTTGCACAAAAATGGATAAAGAGATCTAGAAAACAGGAAGGCTTGAGATCTCAGAATGTCAATTCTTCAAAGCAAAGGGTGCATCTTATTATCTTGAGTATTTGTATGTAAATAGCTAGCACCATGTGACCATGATCTTAGTTTAAGTCTCTAGATACCAATGCAATGAAATGGTCAAGGTGAAAAAGTCAACCACTCAGATTAATACAAGTGTATAAGCTATAAGCTGGTTGGCCTGACACTGATCGAAGGCAAAATCATGGAAAAAAATGATATGGGATAAAAAGGAGTAAAAAAAATTAAAGGATGTCAGAATAATTAATGCCAATCAACGTGAGTTTATGGAAAATAGATCTATTCAAACAAACTTGAAAAACAATTTTTAAAAGAGATTACAAATGTTGTTGATAAAGATAACTGTTTTCCTCATATACTTGGATTTCTCTACGGCATTTGATTTAGTAGCATGTGGTATTCAGATTAAGAAATTAGCATGGTATACAAATCAAAGGAGTACATATAAAATTGATTTTTAAATGGCTATGATAGATATGAAAAAATAAATGGAGAGTCATCATCCTATTGGTGTCAAGTGGGTATTCACCCACGAAAGCTCATGCTCCAAAACTTCTGTTAGTCTATAAGGTGCCACAGGACTCTTTGCACATCTTTTACACATCCTATTGGAGAATTTCTAGTGGGGTCCCATTGGTTTCTATTTTTGAACCAATGCTATTCAATATCTTTATCAATGACCTGGGAGAAAATATACAGTTATTACTGGTAAAGTTTGCAGATGGCATAAACATTGGTAGTGTGGCAAATGATAAAAACAGGTCAGTTATACAGAGCAATCTGAATTGCTTGGTAAACTGGGCTTGTCTGAAGAAAATACATTTCAGTGCAGCCAAATGCAAGATCATACATCTAGAATAGAAGATTATAGGTCACACACAGGACAGGAACTGTACCCAGGAGAGTGGTATCTCTGAATAGGGATCATGGTGGACAAAGAAATGAACATGAGCTTCCAGTGTAGTGCATTGACTAAGAAATTAAATGTAACTGTTTGACATATAAGCAGAGGAATATCAAATAGGAATAGGGGGTGATATTATGTCTGTATGTGGGATCAGTGAGCCTAGTACTAACACAATGTATCCAGTTCCCATGTCCATGCCTCAAAAATGTTGTTGAAAAATTGGAAAGGGTTCTCAAAAGAGCTTCAAGAATGATTCAAGGCCTAGAAAACATACCTTAGGCCTTGTACTACACAGTTTTGTCGACAAAAGTAAGCTTATTACTAGAGCCGTGACATTGATAAGAAAGCTGGCTCCCGAACTGGGCTGCTGCCCCATCTCCGCTCCAAGCTGGGCTGCCACCCAGGCTCCTGGCTTGGGATGGCCCGTGGGATCCTGGGTCCCTGCAGGGAGCCCTGCTGCCCCAGTCCCTGTGGGAACCACAGCAACTGAGTGGACTCTAGGCACAAATCTGCCTAATGAAGGCAAGACCACCTGGGCGGCTGCCCCCTCCCCTGCTCTAGGTTAGGCGCGCAGAGGTGAGGAGCCCTGGGCTTCCAGTGGCGAGCTGCATAGAGCTGACAGCCTTGGTTCTCAGTCCCCCACGTTGCCCCTCTTCAGTTGGTGGAAGCGCTCCTGGTGCGGACATGCACCACTGACAGAAAGAGGGTAGCATGGACATCACCCACCACATAATTAATATGGTGGCTGTAAGTCGATCTAATATAGGTCGACTCCCCTTTGTAGTGTAGACATAACTTTTTAGTGAGAGACTAAAGAAGATGAATCCAGTTAGCTTATACAAGAGATGTTTAAGAGGTGAATTGATTACAATGTATAAGTACCTTTATCTGATGAAGATATCCACTAGCAGAGGGCTCTTTAATCTAGCACCATGAGCATACAGAGGCTGGAATTTGTAGCTAGCTCAATTCAGACTGGAAATAAAGCACATGTTTTTGGCAGGGAGGGTAGTCAGCCATTGGCACAACTTACTTAGGGACCACGTGGATTCACCATGACTTGAAGTCTTTTGATCAATATCGGATTTCTCTAAAGAGAGATGTTCTTGCTCTCACTCCCAACAGAAGTTATGGGCTTGATGCAGAAATAACTGAGTGAAATCCTTTGGCCAGAGTTTTGCATGGGGTCAGGCCACATGATGATAGTCCCACCTGACCTTAAAAATGTATGAGAAAGATGGGTTTAAACATTAGTTGCTGATAGTGCAATGTTCCGATCTACTGTGCACTTACAAGTGGAAAAAACAACTGTCCTTTTTGATATTCAGAAACTGCCTTATGCATGGAATTTGGTGATGGGAGAGTTTCATTTATTTATTTGGGTTGAGCTTGTTCTAATCTGGCTCTTACAGTCATTGCTCTTAAAACTATCTCTGTTTTAAATTAAGCAAAGAGGATTAATTGTTCAAGTGATATTCCCTTCGTTTATATGGACTTTTACTCAGAGACAGTTTCTAAACCAGAACACAGTCAACAATTTCACTCTCTGGGGAAGGTGAATGGATTTTTTCTTAGTTAAAATATAGATCTTAGTTAAACAAACAAAAACAAACAAAAATCTCTCAGCATCTCAAAGCAGATTTTACTTCTCCAATGCATGTTATTGATCAGAATACTTATTGTCAATTTAGTTTCAGTCCAATTCAAGGAAACCTAATTTAATTATAGTGTGATGGCAGTTATGAATTGTATATACTAAATCCAATTATTTTTTGTGATTAAAGTGTTTAATTTTGAAAACAAAGAATATACACTGGAAATACTGTAACTTGATTAGCATCGAATACACAGTACATTTCAACTAGTAAAACAAGATAATAAAAATTCATACTATGATGGTACAAAGCAATTTATATATATTATATCAATTCAAACCAAAGAAAAGTACAGTTAAACATCTACAGCAATTAGAGGGGAAGGATTCCTGCTGGAGTACAAAACAAGAATAATCCATTCTAAAAATCAAATTAGGATTTGTATATAAACATTAAAGACTGACAGCAGTAAATTTGAGCAATGACTATGCAGCTCTTCCCAACCTGCTCTGCCAATGTGCCTCAATAGCGACCTATAACTCCCCCATTGTTCCCATCCTGGGCCTATAGACAGCTCTTTGAATGTGTCTTTATACTGAAGGGAAGCAATAAGAATATTCTATATCTAGCTCTGCCACCATATTTCTATTATGTCCTGGTCACCCACAAAAGACTGCCAATGTAACTTTAACCCTGAAATGCAGCACTCCTGCTCTTGCTCCCCTGGACTTCTTCAGAGCAGTGATGGCCTCTCATGCCCAACTGTGTGGTGGTGATTTGGGATATGAATGGGGTAAAGGATAAACATGTGACCTAAACTAAATATGTATCCGGCAGCCATTGGAGGGAAGATGACATCAAAGAGTTAACTCACTGATCCACCAGCTGTAGGCAGCTTAGGTGAAATCCTGCCCCTGTGGAAGACAGAGTTTTATCATTGACTTCAAAAAAGCCACAATTTCACCTATTGCATTCAAGTGTCTCTGACAGGAAATCTACACTCAAATAAACCAAAAAACAAACCTAAGAGTAATGGCTCAGGAATAAATCAAAGCATGAACCAAACTATTAAGAATGGACTACATACATTTGCCAAGGAAAAGGCAAACATTGTTAGAGAAGAACTCCTGTGGACAGCAGAAGGGGATATGAATTTTAAAGAAGGATGGCTGGGTTACTCATGGACAAAAAGCCAAGCAGCCTGCTCAATTCAGGCTTCATTCTTCACTAGTATTTTGTGGGAGAGAGTACTCTTAAATAAAACAGAGCTCCCCCACCTAAGGTCTTGGATTGCAGGTCAAATGGGATCTGCTTCTGAAGAAGCTCACTTGGGAAGAAGGAGATCCTTCCATGACATAAAATCTTTTTTACTTTTAAAAAAAGAGACTATGATAGTGTCAATGTTACGGTGTCTTTTTTTAAAATAAAAATATTTGGTTGAGTTGCACAAATGCCAGCATTGCTATTGCCCAAAGAGATATCATTACATTCCATGTATGAAGGACTCAGTAGGTTAACAGCCCGCAGAAAAATAATTTTCTTCCTCATCCAGAAAAGGAAGAGTGCATAATATCCTAAAGCCTTTCTATTGCTGTCAACCAGCAAGACACGCTTAATATTCGCATCTGTGAAAGTGTGATTAGAGAGATCCTTTGCCAGCAATGACAACTGGTTAGCCGTGCATCTGAGCAGTGCAGTCTTTTATTCATTCAAGTCAGTGGTCCAAAGCAATGTAGTTCATATTCTCAGAGGGTCTGTATGGTGTCTCTAAAGTTGTCATGTATTTGAGAGATGCAGTGGGCTCTTGTCCAGAGAAGAGCTGTATTAGGTGCATTTTCTAACTCTCAATACATTTTCCATCAGCTATTTTGATGCTTTGTATTATTTTTAATATCAAAAAGGTCTTCATCACCCCAGCTAATGTTATTTGTGATTATTTTCACTCTGTGTTTGTATGCTAGCTCCCAACAGAAAAGTTCAATATTCACTGGAAAGCGTTAAATCTAAAAAATTGATTCATTTTACAACAAATCCATGTGATGCTCAAAGAATACAGAGCATTCCTATGGAAGTGTTTGATAGTTCAACATATCTTTACCCTTGAGCTGTTGCAGAAAATATTTCCACTTCAGGTGGTTTTGCAATGGCCCAAGTCATTCTGATTTTAGAGAACACAAAATTAGGGCTATTAAAGGGGCTGCTTTTTTAAAAAAAAAAGTTATTTATTTGAACATCTCGTCTCACTAAATACTCTTAAAATCTCATATTTCTAGATATTCAGAGTGATTCCTCCATGAAGAACTTGGATTGAACAAACAACTTGTTTTATTCTTATCAACTTTTAACATAAATCTGACACCTTCCAGGGATACTTGAAACAACTTTCAAAATTTGGTTCTAACTAAGCTGGACCAACTAGTTACTAAATAACCAATACACCAGAAAATAGAGAGTTGCAGAAGTCAGTCATGTTTAGATCCATCAATAATAAATGTAGACCATTAAAAAGCAGTTCTATATTACCCATCATCTCTTAGTACTGAGAAGCAGGACAGTCAAGTGCAAAGTCTAGAACTCAGGAGACCTAGGCTGTATTCCTGTCTTAACCAGTGACCACCTGTGTGACATAGGGTAAGTCACTTCACATCTCTGAGCCCTTGTTTCCCCTTTATTAAGTCTATAAGCTCCTCAAGGCAGGGATTGCCTCATATTGTGTGCTTGTGCAATGCCAAGCACAATGAGGCCCTGATCTTTGTGTGAGCATCTAGACTCAACTGTAATACAAACAAATGTTAATTATTGTGATCACCATTACAGTCAACATTTACCTATTATGATGACACATTGGAATATGAGATGGAATAGGAAATAACTGAGATCTCAGACTTCACTCTGGGTAAAAGCTGGGCTTTTAGTGGCTACCACTGTATCAGAATCTAGCTGAAATATAGGGTCCTATGTTACCATTCAATTAGGAAAAAACCCTAGAAGGAGCCTACTAGCTTTATATGAATTAGTCAGAATCGTCATGGCACAGGCATTTTTATAGCTCTGCATGTTTAAATACAGTGGGTTGAGGGGGTTGTGTTTCCAATAACTCAAGAAGTATTATTCAGAGGGTGAACCTTGAGAATTTCTTCAGACAACTAGTCCACTGGCCACAAAGTCTTACTTCCTTTGCTATATCTATCTCATCTATAAGCAAAGAGACCTTCTTACTAGATTTGTGTTCAACTTGGCATTCATACACCTTTCAAGTGGTACATTTCTCTTCCACAGGAACTAGCATCAGGTATTTCACGTTACTATCTGCCACTGGCAAGGTAACTGACATGTCCTCTCCTGCCACTTCTCACTGATGTGCAAAATCTTAAATGACCTTTAGCAACTAACTTCCATTATAACTAATTGAAAAATTACTCAGTTGACTACAGCCTTACAATAAATCAATGATCAGTGACATTGTGTTCAACCACTCTATTGCTGTATTTTGTTACACCAAAGGACCTGCAAATTCCCTGCCTGCAAACTGTATGCTTTATGAATGTAGAGGAATGAAGTTCGTGTTAGTAATACTTTGGATGATACATAGGAAGATAGCAGAGAAGCCTGTAAGAATAATAAGCAAAATGAATTATTTAGGATTCCTAAAGCGGTGAAATGATTTAACTGCAGAATACCTCCCAAAGCAAGGGGTGGAAGCCTCATTGTTTGGAATATTTAAAATCAAAGTGGACAAAGGCCTAGAAAACATTCTGTAGGGGGATTTGACCTTAGCAAACTAGGTGCCAGACAAGGCCCCTAGGCCTCAGTTGTACGATGACAGATACATAGCTGAAACCAGTCTGGCTTACTTGTGTGTTAGTATTGTTGAAATAGAGTTAAGTTTATAAGAATGTGTTTAGACTTTAATACATGGAGCACTTCTAGAATGCTGCATCATCTCACCTATAACATCTGCACTTCATGTTATAAGGTAATAATAAGTCTTTGCATTGTAAACCTCTGTAATTGTGTAAGTCAAACAGGAAAGCAGTGTTAAATAAAGTCAAATATTAGCTTCCTACAGAAGGTGTTAGGCCCTCCCCACCATGGCGGCTCATTGAAACCAAACAAGCCACTGTGAAACATCAAAGAACAAAGACTTTGTGAATTGCATTGCTTGCCTCTCCTGCCACAAGAGAAGACAGGCACGTCAACTCATCCCATCATCTTGAACTCAGGGATTTGTATTCTCTTCCCCTAGGGTGACCAGATGTCCTGATTTTATAGGGACAGTCCTCATTTTTGGGTCTCTCTCTTATATAGGCTCCTATTACCCTCCATCCCCATCCTGATTTTTCACATTTGCTATCTGGTCACCCTATCTTCCCCCTAAAGGAGAAGCTGTATCTCTATGCTGCTTGGACATTGGAAGGCAAGGAATCCCCAAACTGCTTAGCCTGGGTTAGCCCTAAAGGTCATATAGAGCTTCTATATTACAGCAGCTTCTGTCACCTTTTGGTACCTAAGATTGCAACTCATTGTGTGTGTGTGTGTTTACTTGCTACTAGTGTTTATTTTATGCAAGATCCAGAGTGCCATTGACCTAGGGTAAGTGACCAGTCCTTTGGGACTGGAAGTAACCTGAATATTATTGTGATTTTTGGTGTAAGAGACCATCTATCACAAAGGTAGGCTTACCTGGTGGCAAGAGAGACCAGAGTACCCAAGAGGCCTGTCTGTGACTGTATGGTTAGGCTGTTATAGTGCCTGAGGAGTTTACAACTGATACTTGGTTGGTGAATTCTAAGTATAGAACTCACAGCCAATTTGGGTTTTGCGCTCTGCTTCTTAGCAGTCTGCCCTGACGTTAGCATCATGTTCCTGAGCCACTCCAAACAGCTTGATGGGAGACAATTCTGTGCATGCTGCTGGATTGACTGGATGATGAATTAGTTATATTCCCTGGAATAACAGTGGTGTGCACTGAGCTTCTTAGCAGATTGCACAAAGCAGCAATGGGACAGGGATTATGAAGCAGTACATGAGAATTTTTTTTTTTTGCAGCAGTCCGTACAGTAGAAGAGTTGGTGAACCCAGGACCTACTTAAGTGTATTTCTATCTGTACCTCACATGTCTCCATTCCTCTTTGTTTTATCAAAGAATCAGGCCTAGGACTACAGATGTCCCAATATTAACTTTTCTTGCTCAAATATTAGAAAAAATAAACTTTTGCAAGCCACAAACATTTGAAATAAGAATGTCTTCTTCATAGACACTGGGCGTTACGATGACACAACACACGCTATCTCAGGGTAGAAAGAGATGGTCCAGTAACTGAGGGAAGACACACACAAATCCTTTCACATACACCTCAAAAACTTCTACTCTGTGGGACAGGACAGCGTATTCCTCTCTTCTGGACAAATATTTAATGGATTTTGGCAGTTACTTCAAAGTAATATTAAAGTAACGTGTCTCCAATGTTCACTGGAGACAGCAATATTCTGCAATTCTCCATAGTTGTTAACTGAGCCGGCTCCAGGGTTTTTGCTGCCTCAAGCAGCAAAAATAAAAATTAAAATAATAAAAAAAAAAGCCGCTATTGCAATCAGCTCTACCACCGCCGCTTCAGTCCTTGGCAGCAATTCAGCGGCTGGTCCTTTGCTCTGAGAGGGAGTGAGAGACCCACCGCCAGATTGCCACCAAACACCCGGACTTGCTGACCTAAGCAGCTGCTTGCTGGGCTGGTGCGTGGAACCGGCCCTGGTTGTTAATGAGAGTTAAAGTTTCCCTCATACTGAGGCACCAGACTCTGATCTTAATTACACCTAATTAAGAAGGCAGTAAATCCATTGAAGTAAATGGAATCTCACCAGTCAATGAGACCAGAATCAGACCCAAGGGAAGCTTTTTGCTTTTTTTTTACTGTGTACTGTGCATTTATCACCTGCCATCTAGTGATCTGTTTAAGTAACTACAGGGAAATGTTCAAGTGAGGTTGTCATCGCTAAGGGCCCAGTTCTGCTGCCCTGAACTTATCCTGCAGTTAGTTTTGTTCATATCACAACGGCGCTATCACATAAGTAAAGGTAACAGAATTTGGCCAAAAAGGAAGTAACATGGGCAAGTACAGTTAGTTTTGCTCCTACGACGAATGATCCAAAACCAATTGACATCATTTCCACTGGGCTTTGGGTCAGACCCACAGTGCTAGCCAAGTTTTGTAAAATATTTTCCAAGAGCATTCCTCAACACACTGTTCTGGAAAGTTTTCCTGAGCTGCCAGATGGTCTGTCACAATAGAAAATCAACTTGAAAACAATTGTTTGTTTGCTAAGAGGTCCTATTTCTAGGATTGTTTTAATGATCCCGATGGAGATAAAAAAAAATTGTTTCTTTGCATCAAGAAGTCTCTCTCTCAGGCTATGAGAGCCCTGATTCTGTTCTGAAAACTCAGTCATCATTACTATAACAAAAACGCTAACTCCAGCAAATATATCAGCTATGTGTCAACAAAAGCACACCTGCAACAGCCAGTAACTAATATATTAAATTCCCCCTCTTCTGCAGCTTTGGCATTCTGCCCCCAAAGCCTGCAAAAGTACATTAGCTTATAACATGCTTGGAAAAGCAAGGCATTTGGAGCTATTTCAGGCCTGCAGAACCCTAATGGAGAATCTCCAGTCAGCAGTTCCCCTTCCTACAAATTAAGAGAAAAGACTCGGGAGCCTCCATCGACACAAATTGCAACAGTATGGTATGAAGGGAAAGGTGGTCTCTCTAGCAGGGCTATTCTAAGCTGTTTAGGCGCTTGGTAGGTGAAAACCAGTATCTTAAATTTGACTTGGAAGCCATTAGGGAGCCTCTCCTAAATGTGAAATATCAGACTACTGCTTTCGTTTTTGACACTCCCTGTAATAAGCTTCACTTCTTCAGTGCCCACAAAGGCAAAGCGCTATCATAACACGCTGTATTCTCCCTCTGCCAATATTAATTTTTTTTATAATGTCAATAGGTTAAGGTGACTCCAGTTATTTTATTCCCCCCTCCTTTATTATGAGAAAAAACAAACTACACTAAGAGTAATGTCTTACCTATTACAGTGTACTGAACTCCAAGTACAACACAATGCAATTTACTTTTATATTGTGTCCTTCAGTTAAAGCATCACTAAGCACATTGCAGAGTCAGTCAGTCAGAGTACATAAAGTTGAAATGGGAACCTCTCTTAGGGTGGGGAAGAATATACAACTGTGTGGGTTGCTATACCGACATATTACATTGCACCAGGGCCAGCTCCAGGCCATAGCGCGATAAGCATGTGCTTGGGGCGGCTCGCTGTGGGAGGCGCTCTGCTGGTTGCTGGGAAGGTGGCAGGTGGCTCCGGTGGACCTGCCACAGGTGTTTCTGTGGAGGGTCTGATGGTCCCGCAGCTCCGATGGACCTCCTGCAGACACGCCTGCGGCGGCTCCACCAGAGACGCGGGACCATCAGACCCTCCACAGAAACACCTGTGGCAGGTCCACCAGAGCCGCAGGACCAGCTGACTGTCCGCAGAAACACTTGCGGGAGGTCCACTGGAGCTGCGGGACCAGCGAGCAGCAGAGTGCCCCCCACGGCGTGCCGCCGTGCTTGGGGTGGTGAAATTGCTAGAGCCGGCCCTGCATTGCACTATTATTGTATATAGTACCACCTTCCCCACTCCCCTCATTGGTGGATGGTGTTAACCAGGGGTTCTCAAACTTCATTGCACTGCGGCCCACTTCTGAGAACAAAAATTACTACATGACCCCGGGGCGGGGGGGAAATGAAGCCTGAGTCTGCTTGAGCCCCACTGCCCCAGGTGGAGGGGCCAAAGCCCAAGGGCTTCAGCCCCCGGCAGGGGGCCTGTAACCTGATCCCCACCACCCAGGGCTTAAGCCCTCGGGCTTTGGCTTCGGCCCCGGGCTTCGGCTTTGGCCCCAGACAGTGGGACTTGGGCTTTGGATTCAGCTCTAGGCCCCAGGAAGTTTAAACCAGCCCTGGTGACCCCATTAAAATGGGGTTGCAACCCACTTTGGGGTCCCGATCCACACTTGAAAACCACTGGTTTTAACTATTAAAGCATGAGATAGCTGCTGAAGGACATAATAGAAGTCATGGACACTGTGTATTAATTATATCCGCTGCAACCTTGATTAACATGTCACAAAATAGCACTGTCCCACTAGGAAAAACACCTTATTCTTTCCAAAGTGCCACAAAAGCTTAGTTTAACATGAGCTTTTAATGACTGTCAGTAACTTTTTGTTATGGTGCACTAAAATCCCAAATACCTGCCCTGCTTTGGCAACACTAAATGCCAAGAGAGCAGGGAGACACCTTCATAATTTATTAGGAAAAAAGCTTCTAATGAGTGGGGCTCTGAGTATTTGGGAATGCATTATATAAGATGTTACTTTTATCCATAAGCTAGACAGAGAGTATCATGAGGCAAAATAATTTCACTTGATATAAACAATACAAGAGCTACTCATCCAAGCAGCCGATTACTCCACACTCTTAAAATCCATTTGCAAGGGTTTCTCTGCAGCGCAGAAAGTGAAAGCACCTTCAGCATATACAAAGGTGAGTAACCTTCTATTCTGCCTTACTTACCCCTGTTTTCCTCCTAGGCAGCTTACCAAACAGTGAATTCTCTAATTGCATCTGAGCTCATTGGACAAACCTCTTCTTGCAACCTAAAACACTCCCATGTTTCCATGGTGTACTCAAGATTCAAACCCTGCGTTTGGCTTCTTGTAGCCTTGAGAGATCGTTTCTGGCTACCGAAGTAAACACCTAAACCATGGCATTCTTTAGCTGATGCTGACAATAACCCAGCCTGGTGCTTTCTGTTAACTATGGCAAGTTCACTTGTGTTAGCTTCTTCTAGCAAGAAATCAACACACTCACAATCAATAAGGCACCATAAAAACTACCTGTGACCCAGCCAGGGGCTCAGAAAGAAACTACGCTTCCCAACAGAGCATGGCTATCTGAACAGGTGCTCACACAAATCCGCAGTATTTGTTAGCAAGGTTTGCTTTCAAACACTTTGAATATTTAGCCCAAAGGATCTATCCAACTGGATTATTTGTCTACTGAGCCACCTTGCCGTCCCAATTAAAGACATGTTAAAAATACAAGGTCATCTATCTCCCTTGTTTCTAAAGTAGCTTTTTCTGAGACTAAAATAAATCCATTTAGAAAATACTTCCTGGAGCTAGGTTTTTTGTTTGGCTGTTTTTTTTCAGATACCATTAGCCTCTGTTCCAAGAGCAGCAACGCGTTCAATTTAATTAGGATTTGTTTGTTTTGAATCACATTCCTATATCAGTACTTTTTAAAGCTGTTTCAAACCCCTAAGGGTGGCTCTGTCATCCTAAAAAATGTTACTATTTTACATTCAAGGAGCATAAAGGCTGAAAGAGACAGGGTTAAAGGTGTACATTTAGGCACCTGAACTGAATCACAGTATGAAATCCAGTAATGTACTTATCAGGGAGATGTCAGTTTTCCCATCTAACCAGGTACAGTAGATTAAGATCATTCTCTTAATAATAAAGCAAGCAGTTTTCTCCTGGGGACTGAAGAGAAAAATGATATCCATCAGGCTCTCTTTCCCTCTGCAAATGGAAAGATATTACCTGCTAAGGGCAAAGATAGCTTTTCATGAAGCTACAGGACTTCATTCAGAAGAGATAGGGGATGTATTTCTAGCTCTGCCACTGACTACATGTGTTACCTGCAGTAAGCACTTGGATCAAAATTTACAAAAGCATGCACTGACTATCCGAGATACCTTGGGGGACTATCTGAGATACCAGAGCTGAGCCTCTGCAGTTTCTGTTCAATAACTTCCTGAAGAAAGCGGAGATCCTTGGGTGGAAGGCATAGATATACATCTTGCCTATTACTATACTGCCATTCCCATTGTGAAGCCAATAGCCAGATACAAAGATATTGATACAGGGTTATTCATTAAGGGCCTGATCCAAACACACATGGAAGTCAATGAAAGCCTCATGCGTAGCGTTGGCATCCTTGTCATTCTATACATCCCTCTGAACTAGCCTCCTTGAAGCTAAAAGCTCTCTTCTCCAGTTGAATATCGTTTGCTACATTCTATAAAAGGGCAACAGGTATTTGTAACCAATATTTTATGTTTGTTCATTTTATTGTTCCAGATATTTTACATTTCTAAGGAAAAAAATAGGATTTGATATGTGACCAGTTAATTTCCCAGCACTTTAACAAAACTGTAACTGCAATCTTGAAACCTACCTTTCTGATAGATCAGTCAGTATCAAAAGGACACTGAAAAAATTGTCTCCAGATATATTCATGTATTGCAAAGTATTCCATTTTATCTCCAGTGCATTTGCAAATCTTGCAGTGAGCCAGAAAATGATTTGTAACCATCTGCATAACGTTTGCAGTTTAGTCTAGCTCATCTGCTGTCTTTTGGAAACGGTTATTGAAGACGGCAATTTTCATAAATGTTTGGAAACGGATATGAAGGAAACTGGCCATGAAATCCTTTTGGAAGTGCCTCTAAGGTGTTTGCAGTTAAATGATATTGCAGTGCATCAGCACTGCTGAGCGGACCATTTACCGTGTTGTCAAAATCTACAGGCAGTTCAGTAGGCAGGGTATAGCAGAGATAGCGATGCCTTTTATTAGACCAACAATTTATAATATACAAGCTTTCAAGGGCCAAAAGGTCCTTTCCTATCAGGTTTTGGAAGTTCACAATGTCAAATACAAAATGGGCTATTTACCTGGCCTGCTTTTTCTGAAGACCAATTATGGCAACAAACACTCCCGGCAATGCCATTTAAGTGCATTTAATGGCTGTCAAAAAGAGCAGATCATCTGATAGCATATAAAATGCTAACTTCAAGATATCTAGGCTGTAGTCCATGAACTGCATGGTTTCTGGATACATCACTGTGAGCTGAAAAGCAGTTGCATGGATCAAATGGCAAACATTGGACCCTTGCTTAGATCTAATAGCAACTGAAAATATGTTCATGAAACTACAGGGGAAATGCAGCATTAAGGGTCTTTGAATTAGATGTTTCACTTCAATGCAGACATGTTGCATTTGGGTGCGTAACTCCCCCAGGTTTCTTAGGCTACATTTATACATCTTCTCAATATTTGGTGGCACCAAGATGCAGTCTGTGTAGTGGCCATATCTTACATATTAAATACACTTGATTTGTATGGCACCTCCAAGAGAGAACATTAACTCCAAGTCCATACACAAAGAGCACTATCATTGAAAAAGCACAACTGTGGCAAGAATTTTAAAAGTTATTTTAAATGTTAATGCTATTTTTTTCAACTGACCAAAAGAAAACAAACATACTTTTTTTTTCGTTCCTTATGTCCACAGTTGACCTCCTCCACTTCGGGACCACACAGTAGGCATTAGGGGCCAGGTTTTTAGGGATCTTGTTATGAGCTGGGTGAAACCTCGTTATTAATAGAGCTAAAACCTCATTCAACCTGATGTAGGAGCAGGGCATTCACTTAAGAGAGGTTGTAAGAATGTCTTAAGGGGCTACACCTGAAACAAGGTCTACTAGAATCTGCCCAGAAACTAGCATCAGGTGGGCACAGAGTTCCACTGGTTATTGTGACATGGTGTGGGAGAGGGAGAGAAAAACTGAGCACAGGACAAGAGAGGGAGCAGCAGAGGAAAAAAGCAAGAAAGCCAAGCAGTAGCCTACGAGCATAGTATGATCCTGGAAAAAGCTAGAGATTGCTTTGGGATCTCTGATGAATAAAGACATTGGGCACTAAGAAACAGTTCCTTTTGTTCTTGATTCCTCCTGCATTCAGAGAAGCAGGACTTGCTACATTCCTTGTACATAAATAAGATTGCAACAAAGAAAATACCAAACTCCATTAATTTCCACTTCCAACTGGAACATCGCCAAGGCCCTGAAGTCTGACCAGCTGTTTGGATTGAAAAGGGGCAACAGTATTTAGGCACCAAGTGGGATTTTCCAAAGCATCAAGGTATCTAATATGTAATATCCAATGAGTTTTAGGCACCTACATTCTTTTGAAAATCCCACTAAGTGTCTAAGTATCTTTAAAAAATCTGGCCCTAGGTGTCTAGGACTTCACCCTTTCAGTTTAGCAGGGAAGTCTTTCAGCCCATAAACATAGTCCTACAATGCCAAAGCCATCCTCACATGAAGCCTTGAAGCCTAATACAGTGACTGGAAAGACTCTCATTGACTTCAACAGGTTTTGGATCAGGCCCTTAAAGACTGGCAGATAAAATACTTCCTGTTAAATATGCTACACTGTTTTCATGGCCTGCCAAACAGGCAGAGGTGCAGCTTATTACATAAAAACACTAATTCTGCACATAAGTCTTTGTTATGTATATGGCATGGACAGTAGATTCCTTAGGTATTTGATCCCTGGACAGCACTGCGAGAAAGGGAAAGCAATGAAAAAAACTTGTGAAAATAAGAAGGCTGTGACTTGATGAGTGGTTATAAGTTTTATTGTGCAGTGTCCTCTATTTGCCTCCTGACCAATTGCTGAAAATTCTCTTTTCTTTCTCTTGCCCTTCAGTTGTACTATCTTCTGCAGTTTCAGAATACACTGAGAACTCAAAAATCAGTCCAGTTTTTGCAAATTGCTTGCAAACAGTTCTTTGCTAAAATGTGAATTTTTGAATGTTCCAGCAGTAAAATTGCTATGTTTGTTTGTGACGTTTTACAAGCATGTAAATAGACAAAGTGAAATTGCTGAAAACCTGACTAAATATTTTCTCCAATTTCACACAAGCCTAAAGTAGTTATGCATTTTCAATTGAATCCTATAGGACACTTCATATAAGCCTAAAGGAATGTTACTAATTTCCAAAGCACATTTCCATAAAGATATGGATGTTTCCTTGGTGCATATCATAGGGTGTGCTGTGTTTTGTGGGGGCTTGATGCAACAACCACCAAATTCTCTGCTAGAACATCTAAGGGTTTGTCTATACTTAAAATGCTACCACAGCATTGTGCTACTGTAGCACTTCAGTGTAGACACTACCTATGCCAACAGGAGGATTTCTCCCTTCGCTGTAGGTAATCCACCTCCACAAGAGGCAGTAGCTAGGCTGATGGAAGAATTCTTCCATCGACCTGATGCTGTCTACATGATGATTTAAGTTGGCTTAACAATACTGCTCAGAGGTGTGCATTTCACATCCCTACAAACATAGTAAAACCCACCTAATTTTCTAGCATAGACCAGGCCTAAGTACTGTTCAATGGAGGGATTCTTTCCATCAACCCCTTTTGCCTGTTCCTTGTGCTGCCCAATGACATGTCTGCCACCGCACTTGTTCTGGCTTCATTCTTAGCACACATCCCAGATACTTGCATCTTTTCTTCTGGATAATTTTGGAGGTAAGGAATTGTTGAATGCAAATGTAAAGATGCATCAGAAATTCATTCCATTTAATATCTGAGGCACAGGATGCTGAGAACCATTGAACCCAACTGTAAACCCTGTATATGATGGAAGCCACTTCAAACCAGGGGGTGTGGGAGTACCTCCAGTACCCCTAGTTCCTGCACCTATGGTGAGGCATTTGCTTTCAGAGGCATTTAGTGTGTATCTTTGGTTGATTTTCAGCTGGTGAGTGCAGCTGCTCCTTTTCCTTCTAGACATCCCCATTGGCTTGTACATAACTGAGAAGGTATGTCAATTGACTCACCTCTTGTCTTCCTTTGCCTACTATGTAATGCTTGAGCTGGGAGTTGCTGGGGTTGTCACTAGATTTGTGGGTTTTTTCCCCTCAGAATTGACTGTGAATGCTGCCTTCTTTCAATCTTTACTTGCAGGTTGGTTGAGCTATGCCATCAGCAAAATCTAGATCTAGTGTACCGTTACGCCATGCAATCCCTGTGTTGTATCAGTCTACACTTTTTCTCAAGTCAATGGCAATGCCAAATAGTAGAGGTGACAGAATGCCCATTACTCTCTCTGGGGATTCCCCCCCCCCCCCCGTTAAGGTTAAACAAACAAGGAAAGACCTTAACTGGCCCTCTGACTAGCGTAAGCTTGCCAGTTAGAACATTGTTGAGCTGATAAAATGTTCCAGTTTTTTTGGTGATGATATCCATATATTTCCTCTTGTCTCTTCTCTCACTGCATTGTCCTTTGTTTTATATAGATTTTTTGCTCCTTCTCTGAAAGTGCTTTTCAGGACTTAAAATTTGCTTTGGCCGATTTCCTTTCTATTTGGAACATTACCTTGAGAGATGATCTCCTGCATTGTTTCCTATCTGAGATCTTCATACTTTACATTTGTGTGGCCATCTCAAAATTTCTGACTGGTCCTAGGATTTCCCTGTGACTTCACTGCATAGATGTCTGGTGTAGATGGCAACCTTCTTTCTCCTTCCCATCAGCCTTTTGTATTACTACAATGTCCTTTAAATTGTCCTGCATGATGACCCAGTTAATATTCAAGGAGCAATCTTAACTTCTGAGGTTACCTGTCTTATGCACTTGATATGTCAACCTTACTGTTACATTCTGGTAACGAGTTCCTGTATTTCACTTCAGTCTTTTTTTTTTTTTTTAAACAAGGACATAGATCTATTCAACATATCTTGTAAGCTGGCAACTCTCTGCTGAGGAGCATGTAAGCTCTACAAAGGGCCCCTTGGTTGATCATAAGAGTCCTTTATAAATTAAATTTCAAAGTCAGTTAAGCCTGCTCAGTTTGTAAACTTAGCTATCTTTGTCAGTGGAGCAGGACTAGTAAAAAATTCTAATATGCCTGTGGAGAAAAACAAAATCACTCTCTTTAAATGCCTATAAATGTAAGTCTACTGGCTTTTTAAGTCTCAGTGAGGTCTAACAAAGAAGCCCAGGTGAAGTTTCTAGCTAGCCAAAACAAGCAAGTTTCTCTCAGTCCTATATCATTCTAATTTAAGCAAATGTGAATAGTTGGTCTTTTTGTCCCCCATTCTGATCTTGCCATCAATGGTATTTGCAGACACTTATCACCTTGGCCTGTAACTGCCAGTATGGATAGAGTGGAAATGTGCCAGAAGTAAACTTATTTGAGTTTTGCATGGCAGGTGAGAGACTGGAGAAATATGGATACATCTGTAAAAATTTTAGCACAAAAGCTGAGTTGTTTCAAATTATTTTTGTCTGGCTGTTGTACCTTAGCTTCAAAGTAAATGGCACTGCAAAATGTAAAATAGGACAGCAAGATTTATTAGACTGTGGAGCAACCTCCCAAGGGAAGTAGTGAAAGCTCCGTCTTTTGGTATTTTTAAAATCAGACTAGACAACGTACAGGAAAATGTACTTATAGGGAACCAGCCTTCATTAGCTAGGAGATGGTCTGGCTGATTTATTAAGATCCTTCCCATCTCTAACCACTGCAATGCCTTCTCAAAAGAATATTCACAAACACAATCCAGGGCACTTCCAAAAACATATATTCTAATAACTAAACTGAATAACAGTTCCTAAACTAAACCTATTCTGTATGACAAAGCTGCATTAACACCACGTCAAAGTTGTATGGATAGGCTCTCAAAAGTCTTAAATTGCCAAAGTTTAACACTGACTGCACAGCCTTAAATGACCTTTGCTGCATGCGTGTCATAAAGCAGTCTTGAATTATTGGACCACAAATGATTTCTCAAGTACAATCGTTCATTTCTCCTATCACCTGGGATACACATGTATCATTGTGTATGTTTATTTCATTTGTCCATACAAACACTATTTTCATAGTTTAATGGCCCACCATATCTTTACCATCTATCGCAGGTACTTATGTGGCATCAATTCATTTCTCAGGCTAAAGGCTTTTTGCATAGTTAAAATAGCACAGTCAGATCCAGGGCTTGATCCCAAGTCCTCAGGTCAACAGGGGTTGGGGGCACTAGTGCGGAGATGCCGGCAACTCAAGCGTCAGTACAGCACTTGCACAATGGGGCCTCAAGCTTGTTGGGGGTCTCTAGGTGCTATGGCAATACAAATAATAAGTGGATAGATCCAACAAAAGATTTGTCCTTCACTGCCGTGCACCCGGCTGGCCCAAGACAAAGCTTTGGAAACCCTGTTTGTTACTTATATACCTCTCCCCTGCAGTTACCATAGTATCTGAGCGTCTCATAACCTAATGTGTTTATCTGCACCATTCCCCGGGGAGGTAAGGAAGTGCTGTTACCCCAGTTTTACAGATGGGGAACTGAAGCACAGCCAGCCTAAGTGATTTGACTAAGGTCACACAGGAAGTCAGTGACAGAGCCAGCAACTGAATTCAGATATTCCAAGCCCCAGGCTAGTACTGTAACCACTAAAGCATCCTTCCTCGTCTGCTGACAGACTTCTTGTATGATAAGCTTTCTTCTCTCTAATAATTTTGTCAGCACTCATGCAGTGAGCACAGTTTCTTTTGAATTGGCTTCCTTCAGCTGCAACTGAAAAGCCAAACCAGCTACAAATGTAACACTCAGTTACGTCCTATGCAACCAGGTATGGGAATAAGGCCCTCCTGCACTTGTCCACCCACTGCATAGGACTTTCCCAGATTGGGGCTATACCTAAGTGTGAAGGAGAGCAGGGTCTGCATACACGATATTAAAGTAAATGGGTGTGAAGAGGGCAGGAAGTGGACAGAGCCTTTACACCAACTCCCTTACCAGGCAGCAGGAGGGGGAAGGTGTGGGAAGTGTGCTAAAACCCAAAGAGAGGTTAAATCAGTTACTTCCCCTGCACGGGAGCAAGGAGGAAGAATGGTGATACTCAGAAAAACAATTCATCTTGGGACAGCACAGATATACACCACCTCTCCCACTGATCAGAGCCTTCAGTTTTGCAGCACAGATCTGTAATTTAGGAGACTGCTAACTTTGCTGACAAGTGAAGTGGATTATCTTTGCCAACCAGTTTGCACTGTTACTCTGCATTCAAGGCTGGCTTCTGCTTTTTTGCCATCCCAAGCGGCAAAGAAAAAAAAACAATTGAGCTGCCGCCGAATTGCCACCAAAGAGAAAGAGAAGAAGTGAGGGACCTACCGCCGAATTGCTGCCGAAGACCCGAACGTGCCGCCTCAACAACGGACGGAGTGCCACCCCTTTCTATTGGCCGCCCCAGGCACCTGCTTCCTTCGCTGGTGCCTGGAGCCAGCCCTGCCTGCATTGTACACTTCAGGCCTGATCCAAAGCTCACTTACATCCAGGGACAGACACCCACTGATTAAAACAGGTTTTGGATCACATCCATAGGGGCAGATTTTCAGCCGATGTAAAATTGTTGCAGTTCCATGGACTTGCTACTGACATATGACAATGTGACATTAGCTGAGAACTGACTCTTTCTCTAACATGCAGTACGTTGTGTAAGTAGAGTTTATGGTTCACAAGGTTGCATTCAAAATGAATATAGTGTTGTGCTGGTGATTGCACTGATCACAAACCTCTGAGAGTGGGTGTCAGAGTAAGTTCATCGCAAGCCCCCTCATGTAGGATAAAAGAGATTGTCAACCCACCCAGGAGTTTTGGACTGACAAAGACAGAGAGATGTTGCCAACTATTGTTTGGGAAAGAGTATGTGCAGGCAGAGCCAGCTCCAGCGTTTTTGCCGCCCCAACCAGCAGAAAAAAAAAAAGCCACGATCAGCGGCACTTTGGCGGCACCTCTACTGCCGCCGCTTTCTTCCATTTTTCGGCAGAAATTGGGTGGCTGGTTCTTCCCTCCTAGAGGGACTGGGGACTCGTCGCCCAATTGCTGCCAAAGAGCCGGACGTGCTGCCCCTTCGCCATGGCCGCCCCAAGCACCTGCTTGCTGCGCTGGTGCCTGGAGCCAGCCCTGGTGCAGGTGTGTGTGTGCATGGCTCATGAAGAATGAAAAAACTCAAGTTTTCCATTTTTTCCAATGATCCTCCTCCCTACACCCCAAAAAAGTTAATGTAAAATGCAGCAAGAAAATTTAGCAGCTCTGTGAATCTCCATTGTATCTGTTAAGTTACACAGTGGTAAACTAGGCCCAGCATGTGATCATGCAATTAGAGATAGCATCATAGAATCATTAGGGTTGGAAGGGACCTCAGAAAGTCCTCTTGTCCACTCCCCTGCTCAATGCAGGACCAATCCTCAACTAAATCCCCAAATGGCCCCCTCAAGGATTAAACTCACAACCCTGGGTTTAGCAGGCCAATGCTCAAACCACTGAGCTATCCCTCCCCCGTCAAGATGCTTATGTCTAGGGGGCAAGGGATAAGGCTGTGACATTCCCAGCTACACAGTTCCTAAAAGGCAACAGATCATGGCTCCCTCCTTTGCAACTGCTATAACCAAATATGAGTCTGGTAGAAGAAAGGCAGATCCTTAGCTGGTGTTAATTGTCCTTGCTCCGTTGAAGTCAGTGGAGGATCCACCCCAGTATCTTTCCTTGCACAGAGCTGAGTCAGTCACCATATTCTCAGCTTCTCATTTTTGGAAAGTGTAGAATAACTTAGTCTAAGTTTCAGAAGGGGGGTTTCAAGTCAGTTTTAAGTTCAGATTGCAGGTGCCTGGTCCAAGTGTTGTAGGAAAGATGTGAGGAGTGTGCTTACTGTTATGTTTACATGGTTATAAAATAGGTGTTTAACATGGGAACAAAATGCCTTAGAAAGAGGACAGAAGATTACCAAAGGGAAAGCTTCAAAAGGTTCAGTTCAGCTAACCAATCAGAAGTTGTTCAAGCTTTGTCAAGCTATCTGAACCCCTGGCTAAAACAGGCTGAAAATATTGAGTATCAGGCTTTCTTGAGATTCCTTCTCAGACTAGAAATGCTGAAAAATAGTCTCTTTTGGCTGGTGTTTTTGGCATATCTAGGCAGGATCTGGAAATGCTGACATCAGCAAAAATGTGAATCATGAATGAAAAAGTTAAACGTTTTTCCTCAGAAAGAAATCTGTTGGGTAGAGATGCTATACCAAAACACATGCGCCAATCCTCCCCTCCGCCCCCCACCAGCATGCCATATCATTCACCTCAGCACTGTCTTGGATAGGATGGATGGGAAGATAAAAAGAGCTTTGCGGTAAGTATCTAACAATATCTGGAAAAACATAGCAGTTGTGAAAATTCCAGTACTTAGGAGCTTTCATTTGCACTCTTACACTTGTGCCCCTGTAGATGAGGAAGTATCTGAAGGATACTTGTAGCTGGGTGAACACTACAATAAATTATTGTACAGTAAAGTATTTGTTGGACTAAAACCAATGAATTTGGTTTGACTTATTAATGCCGCATTTTGCCCATTTCTGCAAACAACTGGATGAGCAAATTTTTGTTTGCAAGGATGACTGCAAGGAGAAGCGTTGTAAATACTTGGGTGAATATGCGTTTGCATGTGTATTCCCACCAGAAGTATTCACTTGGCCATCTTGAGTTGGAAAATCATTCAGTCAAGGAGCAGAAATGTCCTGTAGGTGACTCATCGTGGTGCATATGGTACACTGTCTAAGCAATAATCTTGGTGAAGAGTTAGTCACTAATCAAAGATGGATGATTTCAAATAATAAATCAGTTCATACAAAACAGATCTCCTTGCAGCTAACACAATGAGAGAGAAATCCACCAGGTAGCACACCTCCTAAGTCCCACACAGGCCCTTGGGTTGCTCAGTCTTTGTGCTCACTTTATGCACAGCGATTAATTTCACCCTAACGGAACAAAGGGCTGCTACATTCATCTGATAGATTGTTGGCTGTATATGCCTTGCCTAACTCTGCATGCAACCTTTCAACAATGACAAGGTAGAGACAAACCTACAGGAAAACGTGCATGGTGTGTGTAATCAAAATAACTTCAGGATGTTACACTTACTGCAATTCCGTTGCAGGTAATGCTATTACAGTAAAGATGAACTTACTCCAATACCTTTGAACAGATGTGTACAATGCTATTAAGCCTCTTTAAAGGCTTTTGTCACAATCCATTGGGATTATTCAATTTGTTCATTATGGAGAAATTACAAGCAAATAAAATGAGAACAGAAGAAAGAAAGTCTAGTGGATCTTGATAACAAGCCAAAATTAGCTGAAACACCCCAAAATAATGCCTATTCCCAGTAAAAGGGGGAAAAGAATAATTCCAAATCTCACCATGTGGTACCCACTGCCAAATGTAGGCTTTATCTTAATGGTGAACACAAAACAACTTTATCCAACAGAGCTAATAACAAAACTGCCCATCTGCAACCAACTCATAGTTCTGAATAGCGGTGGCTCAACGTACAATGCCAAATAAATACCCTCAAGCATTATTCACCATTTCACAAGCATAAAATACAGATGGTCTCTGCCATCTTCCATAATACAGGATTTCGTACCAAGTAAAACAATGAGCTAGATTTGATGACCCAGGTTGTCTTTTCTTCTAAATCCAAAGAATGGCTGCTGAGTCAGACAAACAATAATGAAATAAGTAAAAAGAAATCGCACCCTTATTGTGCTGATTTTTTTCTACCAGTCCAATAAAGAGTCAAAGACTATAATTTTGTTAATGTACTTCTTTAAAATAGTAGCCATTATGGACTATTAGGGAATGTTCTTCCAGGGCAGGCATTGATTACCCATACTGCTAAGCCTATTAAAGCTTCTTCTAAACACTGAACTGAAGTCATTCCAATACATCCTAAGGGGATGGAGTCTGTCTTTTCCCATGGCTTGCTCCCTGCAAAAACGACAAACAACTAAGAACATCACAGTCACATGCAGTAATTGTTGGACAAGTTAAAATATAAAAATAAAAGGAGGTTCTGTTGGTAAGGGAGTGTAACATGTTCTCTACTGCATCAGTGCAATTTGCTTTTAACAGCACAAATCCCGGCAGGAGAAAGAAATGTAGTAGAACTTTTTGAATCAAAATGAAGCATGATGCTCTGATCCAAAGCCCACTGAAATCAATGGAAAGGATAGTGGGTTTTGAATCAGGCCCAAAACTTAATTAGTGAGGAAATGGCTTTGAAAAAGAAACAGGTGTGGAGCAATCACCATTCATCACACTAATATGTTTCTTTAGTATTTTTAACATGCCCTTCTGGAAAAGATGGGTGGAATACAGCCCTGGAGCAGACACACACAAGTTCTATTACATTCTGTAGGATGCTTCACACAAAATGCATCAGAAGACTATTCATTTACATAGGAATTTTCCAGGAGGCTAAGGGAAGCTTATAGGAATAACAAAGCAGGAAACAGGAGTCAAGACTTCTTCCTATGTATGGGCACAATCCTAGCAATACTTGTGAGAAAGCATAGTGCTTACTTTCATAGCAACAGGTTAAGTTTACAAAAATGCTTATGGGCCAGATTTTTGAGAACCAGGCACTTCATTACCTTTACAAATCTAGCCCTAACTGACTTAAGAGACTAAGCCCCATTTTTAACAGTCATTTAGTCACGTAGGCTCCCAAGTCCCATTGGCTTTCATTAAGTCTTAGGCTCCTAAGTGACTTTTGAGAAACAAGGTGAGTGAAGTCATATTTTATTGGATTGACTTCTGTTAACAGATATGATAATATAAGATAAGACCTCACCCACCCTTGTCTCTCTAATATCCTGGGGCCAGCAGGATGATGGCTACAACATTGCACAACTCACTTTTGAAAATTTTACCCAAAGGCTCTGTGCACAGTAAGCATGGTGCTGGGTATTAAGACCCAGTTTTTTTAATTTTATTTAAGTATTACTGCACTCAGCATTGCAATCTCTAACTGATTTAGGAACGTCAATATTTTCAAGAGGAATTTAGACAAGCCAAAATCCTATTGTAAGTCAATGGCATTTAGGCTCCTAAATTGGTTAGGCATTGCATCTTTGAGCACAGCAATATTAAGTGCCTGCAGGACTGGGTCCTGCATTATACAAGAAGAAAGCAGGCACAAATGAGAGAATCCTGTGTAGAATTAGAATCCAGCACTACCTAAACATGAAAATAAAGTCTCATTCAACTTCAGTTTAAAAGCCCACATACATTTATCCCTGGTTGTTTAAAGGGTCAATAAGATTGTTTATTTGAGTAAGCTCATTACCTAAATTAAATTAATTTCACCTGTAGGGGCTCAGCACAGAACTAGTTTCCTCTTTTCCTTTCTGATAATTTAAAGAAGATACTCAAACTCAAGAGATAAGTAAGCTTCTCATTTTGTTTTGGTTGTTTATGTTCAGCCATAAAAAGGGAAAGAGAGGACCTTTAAAGAAATTTTTTTTCTCTGTGTTAATGTTCTAAGCAAATAGGTTTCATTAGCAAAAAATACATATCAGAAGAGGCTGTACTCTAGTGAGGTTTCAGTTAATGTTATTCTATAACATTATGAGCTCATAAAAACCCTCCTATGTTTTTTGTGTGTTTCTCCAAGAGTATCATGGATTTTGTCTAATGTACTGATCTCAGTATGTTACACATCTTCAGTTAGTTACCAAAATGACTAGAGAAATATACAGTTTGGCAACACAACATTAAGCTTTTATGATGCACTGTAGTTACAGTACACAATCTTATACCATGATGCATCATAAGTACAGTTGCACAGCCTGATAAAGTAAGGAGAATCTCACCTGTATAATCTGACATTATGCACATGTAGCTAGATTTTGAAAACCAGCTATATATGACAAACTCTTGCATTTCAAGAAACAGACCTCCACCAGGATGAATCAGGCCATCTACTCTGCCTTCAAAATTAGTGAGATTGTAAATCACACTGAAGTGTGGAGCAGTCAATTGATTCCTTTTTTGATGGAGAAGAGCATCTTAACTCAGGAACGCAATGCCAGAAAGGAACACACTAGTAGGGAGAGAAGACTTCAAATGAAAACACCACAACAAACTTCCATCAAGCCAACTCTAGCTGCCCTGGAATCCCCATTGTGACAGTGACTCAAATAGGAATTACCTTCACAAGGAAGCAGGTACAATGTATGCAAACTCTCCCCTCCCTCCAAAAAACCTTTGCCTGACTTGATCACAGGAGAAAAAGCCTAAGCTGGTTGGGAATCCATCTGTCTTTTTTTATGAATACACTTTCTGCTATGTCTCAAACACCTGCTGTCAAGCATAGCAGCTGAACTAAATAGCCAGTCAGACAACACTGAAAAAACTGAGATTCATATAAAGATCTGATATGGGCAGATCTAACAAGATGGGATTTTCTAACTGCAGTTTTTATGCAAAGCCTCAACATGAATTTTTTCACCCTGACAAATTCTCAAGTACTGTCACTTAAACTACCCTATGCCCTTTGAGGTTCCTTTCCCACCCCGACTGTAAAACAACATTCCCCAAAATGACTACAGGTAACGTAAGTGCCTGGACTGATAACTTGAGATGCCCAAGTCAATCCAAAGACCTTCCCTTCCCCAGCTCTAAAGGGTATTAAGAAGCTGATAGCAGGTGTTAGCAGAGAATATCCTTTACAAAAATAATGTCAAATATGCTAAATCTGGACTAAAGTACAAATTCTGGCACCCAAAGGAATCTAGCCAAGATATTAAATTAAATAGTTACTGTCTTCCACTCTCAGGGAGATGGGACGCTTTGTCAGGTTCCACCTACACTACTTGATACCCAGTTGAAATTATCTGTCACCCTGAAGTTGGCTAAGGCATCCTCACAGCTTCCCCAGTCCCCTTTCCAGCTCAAAGCCAGGAAAACAACCTCACTTACACTTTTGCCTTCACCACCTGCTTGAGGCGCAGGATCTTCTCTGTCCAAACATGGCATGATTTCTTCTGCTGCTTCTCCTTCCTTCCCACTGTTTCTTCCTTCATTCCCCAGCTTCAACCTCTTTCCCTCGGGTTGGGAATCATCCAGGTCCTCCCTTCTCATCTTGCCATCTCTGCCTCGCTGCTTCACCACATCCTCTGGGCTGCCAGACAGATTAGACATTTTTAAAATTGCTGAGCAGTTTTTTTATTTGGCCTGCTGAAGCTGCCTCTCTGGAGGAGCTGTGGCTTCTGAGAGCTCTGTGATGCGCTCTCGCTCTTCTTTTCAACATTTAACTAGGGTTTCAAAAGCCTTTATAGGATTTACACACGCCACTTCTATTTCTCTACCGCCCTCTGCTGGTTACTGGCCAGCACTATTCCCACAGAATATCCATTTCAACAGCATACTGCACACAAGCTTCTCTATTCCTCCATGTCCCTAATAAAAAGCAATAACCTCTCCTACGTTGGTTGCATGCACATTTCTCCTGCTGCTCACTTTGCCAAAATCCTTGTATTTATGCTTGCCCTGCTCCAAAGAAATTAACTTTCCTTAAAACACAGCACAGAGCTGTAGTCAGCTGCACCTCTGTTTAGATCCAACTTAACCTCCATCTCAGAGGAATGCACTGCTTTAAAACACTAATATTGAAACAGAGCATGATTAACCATGAAAAGTAGCTGTAGAATATTTAATACCAAGTAAAGTTCACTTCAACCTATCTCCCTTCAGGATTCTTTCCCCATTGTCCCTTACTTTGCAAGTTTGCTGAGCATTTCAGAAGTTTGTGTCCCACATTTGAGCATTGCCCTGTTTGGAACGGTTCTGTCCCTTCCTCATTAACTTGCAATAGCCATAACATGTTCCTCCTTCTCCTGGGTCTTCTGATAGTCAACGTATCAGAGGCAACACAATCCAGAGTAACAAAAAGACCATCTGGGGTCCACTGTTCATTCTGTGCTAACTCCCATAGCCTCAGTGGGAGTTCCTTATATCCTGCAGAAGGAGAATTAAGTCCCTCTGGGGCTTTCCACAAACATCTGGAGATGTTCTGCACAGAAAGTTATGAGTCAGAGGCCATGATTTTTAGAAGTGGGGGCCTAAGTTCAGTTGCTAAGTACATATTTAGGTACCCAGTCAATATCCATGTCTGCAATTTGAGACACCTCAGGTCTCACTTGGGAGGTACCGAGCACTCACAGCCCTAACTGAAGTCGAGTGGAGTTGCAGGTACTTAGCACCTCTGAAAGTCAGGCCCAAGTTGTCTGAAGTTGAGCATCCAAAAATGGAGGCATCCAAAATAAATGGACACAGTTTCCCATCATAAAATATAGTAACACCTATCTGGTTCAGAGTGTGTCAGTTGGTAAAATGCTTAGAGATGGAGATAGGCCATATGAGATTAAAAAAAAAATCAGTTAAATTGCTCAACTTCTAGAATGACCACCCCCCAACACACATTGTACTTCACAACCTACACTACCCTACCTTCCCTGTATTCCCTTTCCTTTTATATTGTGCACCCTTCCTGATTAATGAGATGAAAAAAAATAACCTGCAGCATTGAGAATTCTGTTTCTCTTTAATAAAATTAGGAGGAACAGAGAATCTGCCAGCAGGAGCAGAGACAAGCATTTATAGCAGGTGCAGCTTCTTCATGGGGGAAGGAGGGAACTGTCAACTAACTGGGGTTATTCCTCCTTCCCCTGTCTCCAGCAACCCCCTAACACAGAACCACGTAAAGGACACTTCTGTTTTGGAGACACCAGGCCCCAACCACATGAGCTCAGGGAAGAAACTGCTTGAAGAGGCCATTCATAAACTCATTCAGTATGAGCAAGGATCTTTGGACAAGGATGCGATTAGTGTCCAATTGCTTTCTATCCATCTGACTTGGAAAATTACTTTCCTTCTCCTGATTGGCTGTTTGATTCAATGCCTCCTAACCTCTTCCCCTCCAGCCTCACTCCACCTGCTCTCCATCCTCCCCTCCTGCATTGAACAACTGCAATTGTTCTGCATATCTCAGGCCATCCTCCATTTCGAAAGGTAGGGTTCTTTTGTAGCAGGTTCTCAGCGCGGCGTTATGTAGTGTTCAAATAAAAGTATTTTCATCGTTAAATCTAAGCTCCCTTTGCCTTAACAATGCACCTTCTGCCTTCCTGTAACACTCCCACCCCCTGCCTCCATGTTCTTGCTTCCTTTCTTCGTTTTTCTGGTTAGCTTAGCCCCTCAAAACCAAACCTCACCCAATATGCTAAGAAATAATTTTGAAACAACACACTGTTTTCAGACCCTCCATTGCTCTCCTTGATTGTTTATTATTTGGGCTGGTCAAAAGTTTTCTGACACACAGTTTTCCATTGAAAAATGCCAGTTCAACAGAATTAAAACATTTCATGGGAATGCATCAGTTCCATCAGGACTTTGGACAGAAACCAGCCAGCCAGCTCCCCAGCTTTCCTGACCACCTACCTGCCAGCCAGCTAGCTCCCCAACTGGCCTGCTCGTTACATTTTTGTTTCAATTCTCCCAAAATAGATTTTTTTCAAAAATTTCATTTCACAGAATATTTCAGAAATTTTTGGTTTGTGCCAATTGGAAACAAATTTTGAAATTCTTTGCGAAAAGGAATTTTCTTTTTTTAAAAAAAAAAACAGTTCTGTTTGTTCTATTTCTTTCCATAATTCTCTCTGTTGTCTATTTAGATTGTAAGATCTTCAGGGCTGGGGTTGTCTCTTGTTATGTACCTTAAGTGTGTATTGCACCAAACACTATGGAACCTTGGTCTCATTCAGGGTCCCTACGCACCACTTCAATTCACTCAGTCCAGGGTTAAGTTTTATACCATGGCAATGGCCTTGCACAGAGAGCTCATGCCAAGATCAGGGCCTAAATATATGAAGTCATTACTACTGGCAGAGGGTGGATAAAATGACCAGTCTGAGATAGGAGACGCTACAGCAGCAACTTTTATTTGTCCCTTTTATTCTAGCCAGCTGTGCTCCTGGCATAACTGTTACTCTCAGTCTAACTTTGCAGCTGAGGTAGAAGATGACCCAGTAGTTAGTTTAATAGCCATTGCTTTTAGCAATATCCCAACACTTTTTTCCTTAAGTATCAGTATTTGACCTAATATTTTGAAAGAAAGCACTTGCTACCAAATGAGCATTTTCAGATTCCAAATTCCATGCTGTCCTTCAGCTCTATTTGCAAGACCGAGTACAAGTCAAATAATGCAATAAGCACAGTTTGCTCAATATTAGCAACCACTTCAAATACGTTAACCAAGTGAACCAAGACACACAGTGCTTTGAAACCTTGGGAAACACAGTGTGACTAGTTTTCAAGATATTTAGACTTCGAACCATGACTAAAAATTGCAAGATTATCAACAACAAATAGAATAGCTATGTAGCCCCAGAAGTTATATATAGTTTTGTCTGATATCATGCTAGTCAGCTTCTGTTCTTGGGTTTTATAGTACAGTACAATGCATAATCTTCACATTGTTGTTGTTTGCAGTGTTGCTGTTGCTATGTTAGTCCCAAGATATTAGAGAGAGAAGGTGGGTGAGGGAATATCTTTTATTAGACAAATTTCTGTTGGGGATCTGAAGAGTTCTGTGTAGCTTGAAAACTTCTCTCTCTCACCATCAGGGGTTGGTCCAATAGAAGATATTACCTTACTCGCTTTATCTTCAGATCAGGTATTCAAAGGCACTGTACTAAGGCAGTCAGTAAGAACAAACTGGAAGGTACCAAAAGACTGACAGGGTGATATTTCAAATTTACTTTTAATCAAGACCTAGAGTGAACCAGTTGGAGCAGCTTCAGGGGTCTCTAACTGCAAAGGGATCCACAGAATAAGGTGTATGGTCAGATAATATAAAACAACCTTCTTGCAGAAGTATGGAGTTATTTGCACTGATGTCCCTGCCAAAAGCACCGCATATGAAGATGGTATTCAAGTGATTTAGGCCATATCTACATATTTGGGACAATAGCAGCATAAATATGCCAGCATACCTGTAAACCCGTAGTGCACAGTGGCAGATTTATGCACAAGCCCAAGGGGGCCAATTTGGTGGCCCCTGCAGGAGCACCAGAACCTGTGTAGAAGTGGGGGCACTGGCTCTGCAACTGTGGCCTTACCCCCTGGTCCTCCACCTGCCCTGGTCCCCTAGCCCATGTCCCTGGCCTGGGGCATGGCACCCAGGGCAGAGGGAGGGGTCAGGGCTCTGCTCCCCACATCCCTTCACAGAGACTCTATACCAGTCCTGCTGCATCGGTAAGAGAATTCCACCTCACCTGCAAAATGGTTGTTGGCCATTCTCCTGGCTGTCAACATTATGCTCACCACTTCTTCCCATCCTCACCTCACCTGCATGCAAATCAAGTTGCACACCATGAGCAATTCAAATACCAGAACAACGGTGAACCCACACACTGCAAGATAAGTCTTCAGTGACTGACATGCCACCAAAGCAACAGCAGTAAGTATCAAATTATATACACAAACACACCTCATTAGGATAGATATCCAGGTTTCAAGGACAACCGTTAACTCCTTCCTGGTTCTTTTTTGTAAACTGGCCTATTAACCTCTTTCTCCAGACACTATGCAGATATTTTTAGTGAGTCATCCAGAGCAATCACTACTGTATTCAGAACTGAACCTTCACTGAATGCCATAATTGGGATTCATATCCCATCATTAAAAACAACAACATTCCATCCATATCACCCCATTCAGACTTCTTTTGACAATTCATCAGCACTATAGCAAACAATAAGTGCTTTTGCTTGTAGCCTGTCAGCTGTAGATTTATTTGTAATTATAGTTGATCCCTATGCCTGGCACCTATAAATTATTCCAGTATCCTTATTGCTCTATATAACCATAAGAAACATCATTTATCAGCTCCAGAGTTGATCTTGGGTGCTTTGTACAAGATTTATTCTGGTTTTACATTTACTTATTACATTAAGAATATGCAAATTATTTCGCAGTGTATCATCAAGTGCCAGTCTTGGGCATTTCACTTTTAGATCCACTTTCTCCTTGCTTTTCTTCATGCAAAGACACTGATTTAAAACTTTTTCTTGGTATCAGAGCAACTATACTTTCAGTGCTGTCATGCACTGCACACTACTTTTGCCTCAATAGTTAACAAAAACACCTGCCACTTCACACAATACTTCAGCTACCATGCCTTCTCCCTAGTAATACTGCTAGGGGAAAAAAACAAACAAAACCCCAAAACGCAAATCCCCATCATGTGCAAAAATGCACATTTTGGTGCCATTTTCACAACACTGGCAGTTGAAACATTTCCCCCAGCTCAACTCAAAAGAATTCCCAAATGCCTACTAACCCTCACCAGAGCCTGTGAGCTAAAGTAGTGTTTTTCTGCTCATTTTACAGATGAGTGAACTGAAGTACTGACAGCCTGAGTTGTTCAAGTTCACAAAGAGTGAAATTCATCTCATGCAGGGGATATCACTGGGTCTACACATCACTTAAGTCCCATTTAAGCCCCCAAACAAGCCTCTAAGTGTTACTTACACAGGACTCATGCTGGCCCTCTGTACAGGCATGAATTTCACCCAGAGAAAGTCAAGAGCAGGCTTGCAAACATAAACACAATGGATAGGATTTTCCAAAAGCTCTGCCTTGGCCTACCGCAGCTCCTGTTAAAACAATGGGAGTTTCCCTATGGATTCCAGTGGAAGCAGAGTTACGTCAATGCACAGTGCTTTTGAAAACCCACCCAGCTTCTCTGGCCACAGCCACCCCTTTGCTGCAATGGAAAATCGGCAGGTTTAGTGTTTACAGCTCTAAGTATCTCAACAGGGAGTATGAGGGAGGAAGGTGCTGCATGACAACAGTTCATTTGGATCATCGTGGTGTTAAGTTTGGTGGAATACCCATTGCATTTCCTCAACGTATCTCAGCTCATGACACAATGTGATACAAAACTGCTCAATGTAGAACCCCTCCAGTGAAGAACACAGGATCTGTAGCTCAGGTTCAATGTAATGCAAAATGCCTGTATTACCAGAAGACAGGCAGTATATTAAGCGCTTATATCCAAGTAAAACAGGAGTAATGCCACCAAAGCCAGTGGAGCTACTTGAGTAAATTTTACTTGAGTAAAATTGGTCCAGTGAATGGAAGAAAAAAAAATCAACTCTTATGTTTAAGTTAAATCAGGTAGCTTTCCATCTCTTATTGCTAACAGAGGACAGATTGTCGAGAAATAGGATTGAAAATGAATTAACATAAATGAAAAATTAATTTTATATACTCAGTTTACTTATATTGGCTTTCACATTAAACTCTGCATCATGTTGTCCTAATCATTTCTAAAAAGCTTGTAAATATTTCATTATTCCTTGTTAGAGAGTTTTATGTTCACTGACAAACATTGGAGACGCCACTTGTATTAGAGTGAACGTGGCAGGAACATCTCTATTACTAGCTTGTTTATATGACAACTTCCAACCTTTGGACTAGCAAGGTCTTAAATAACAAACACTCCCATTATTCATACGCCTGAAGTACTGTGGCATTGGGAAGTGCCTTGCTCCCTGGTGTGGTCTTCATTCCCATCCTTTAACTTGATTCAGTCGGCATTTGTCTGAATTTTGAGCATGGGGAGTCTTGTGAAATCTCAAGAGCTAGGACCTAAAATATCCATGTGCGCAAATGCACAGGCTGCCAGTTGGCCTAAAAGAATATAAATAAAAAAATAATATGGAATAATAATTATATGTATGCATGCCAGCTGGCCTTACTTTGGAATAGTATCCTGAGCCAATGGTGAACCTGCCTGTTCATCCTAGACTGTCAACAATGGTGCTGTTCTTCTCTGCGCATTGTTTTGACATCATTCATTTGAAAGCAACATTTTGGCCCTGTCTGCTTTGCTCTCTTCTTTATTTAGTCTTCCCTGTGTTTTTAATGGCGCAGAAGCCATTTCGTTTGCCTGTTGGTGCCATTAGCCCTCATAGCAGTGTCAGCCGTGCTAGCAGCAGCATGCACAGTTCTGGGAACAGCATTTGCTATGGACTAGCAAACAATTCTGATAAAATTTTTTGACTAAAGGGTTTATCTTGATGCATCTCAGTAGGGGAACTTGAGGGCAGAGGTTTCCTCACAGGTTTTCCTTGAGGATGGAGATGCTTGGAAAATCCAAGTGGAAAATCAGCAGTGTGGTTTCCCTTTATACAGATCAGCTCAAGCAACTTGGAAGATCTTGTGTTCAGGTTTCCCTATGATCTTATCAGGTACTATGTTTGGAGCAGTGCTACAGAAATCATCTGTTTCACCAAATGACTTTTATAGTACTTGTATCGGAATCCACGGGCCTAGTTTTCAGAAGTGCCGAGCATCCACCCCACCAGTTCAACTCAATGGGATCTTTTGGGGCTTAGCACTTCTGAAGATTAGGCCCTATGTATCTGGCATCCAACCTCTGGAACAGAATGGCCGGTGTATCAGGGTAGATACAGCCCCATCAGTCCGGCCCCAGGCCTGCGGTGATGCCCAAGACATCTGTGCAGCACGATCTGGGCATTACAGGGCACCAAAAGATGTGCACCTCCATGAATGGGCTCCAGGGATCCTGTTCCCCATTTCTACCAACATCACAGCATTGTATCTGCCTTCATGGCTGTCTGCACCCATGGGTTGGGTTTATGCTTAAAGGAAAGCCATGTAAGGAACACACTCCTCTGTTATCATGGCCCTAGGGAAATACATGTCAGCCATTGTTATATCCTTTAGAACTGATCAGACTCATCAACACTCCCATTCAATAGCTAACAGAATATGGCAGGACTTTAGCCAGAAGTCAGTAGATATATGGTCACTTCAGACAGCCCCCGATGAAAAGATTAGCTCTTACATTCTGCAATTAAAACATGTGGTCACTTACTTTGCAGTACATGCATTGCCAATGGGGGGTGGAAATCAGAAACACCCCAAGGTTTACATCCCTCAGGCATTTGGCCAGTGATGCAATGAGAGAGACTCTTGAAGTTTGCTAGCTGTTATATACACTACGCAGAATGGCCTATCACTCTGCATTTCAGCTCCTGCCATGACTGCTTGGTGACAGCCCAATGTCCCACTTTCAGAAACATTTTACAAGACGTGCCTGAGACTCTAGCTGATAGCAGCCTTTATTCTGTTTCATAGCGAGTTAAAAGCAGGCAAAGGTTCAGAGAGCAATCTCTCTCCTTTCTAGTCCATAAAGTGGTAGGGATGGGAGATCCTAATGGAGTTCAAGGCTTGTGGAACCTCTTGGACTTGAACTGGTTTTGGAAAACCCCCAAGATGACTCATTTACAAACCATCACCCAAGCAACACAAGAACTTGTTTTCCTAGCTAAAGGGAAGCTTATGCTACGCAGTAGACAGAGAAGAGCCTCCTCTACCCACACTCAAAGCTATGATGGAACAATCAGAACCTGTACTTCTATGTTCATTGTCCTCTGTTTCTTTTCCATCTCTCCTAAGTATGATGCGAGTCAAACACTGTTGTACCTAGAATCAACCTTTCCAATTTGCCATGTTCCAATGGATCTGAATCTAAGCCAAACAAGTTTGCCCATCCCTAATAGCATGCCTTTCTCTAATCTTTTAGCCCTTTAATATTCCTGCTGCCATGCCATTACCATGCTGGGAATTCACTGCCCTTACCTGTGCCACATGTTCAGCTGGCTAACAAGAACTCCCTCTTTCAAGTCCTGCTGGCCTGTGTCAACAGATTATTCCTGTTTTATTTTCCAATGACGTATTAGTGTTCCAACCGACTGTGGGGTGGTTTGTTTTAATATCACCAATGTGTCTAAAAAAATTACTGATCTAGGTACTGAATGTGGTAGCAAATTGAATAGTGGGGTAAATTATTATAAAAACAGCTGCACTCTTTTCAGTTTTCCGGCCATGTTAAGAAAACGCTATCTGCTATATGTACTGACTCCATGTTGGACAGTGTTCCATTAGCAGCTTCCTTTGAGTAAGTTTATCAAAGTGTCCATTAAATATGGACAATGATTAGCTAAGACTATAGGAACGGTCCATTGACCTTCTGGCCGAGAGTTTCAAAGCAACCCAAGGGCTTTAATGTTAATGGGAATTGGGAATCAAAGCCTCCTACAGGATTCAGATGTCTAAGGCCCATGTAACTACAATAATCTCAGCCTCTGCTTTTAGAGGAAATACAAATTCTTATCTGTAAAATAGCTTTTATATTAAAATGTCATAGGCCAAAAATTCTGTTACAGTAGTATAAACTCAATAATACAGCAGAGTTACTCCAGATTTACACCAATGTGTTGGAGAGCAGAATATCTTCCCCAGTTGTCATTTTTTAATTTTTATTATTAAAATAGTCCAAGGGAGGATAGTTTCAGAAAGGGTCCAAGAAACCACCACTGTGAAAGAAACACCCAAAACACAATTATAAGGCTCTCCCTCATCTCGGGAGAGAATTTGAAATGGCCAAAGAAACAGCAACTGCTTCTGCCAGACTGTGAGCTTGCTGGGAAAGGGGTGGTCCTGCTTTTATTTCTGCAACAAAAAGCCTTCAACAAGAAAGTAAAGTAACAAGTATTTGTTGTTTTAATGGCTCACAGCTATTAATGATGGCTCCCTTAGGACTTAAAACTTCACTTATTAATTCAGAAATCTGAAGCTGTTCACTGCCAGCAGGGAAGAATTTATCAAGTCGAATTCCATGTGTATACAGATCGGAGGGTACTCTGAAGCTGTCTTTGGCACAGATGCGCATATTGTAGATCCAGTCTTACTTTTTTACTGGGCTGAGCACCTGGCTAACTTATCCCATTTACAAGGTATGGTCAACAGTTTATAATACAGCACATTATTGCCTATCCTTTATGCCCTTTGGGGGAAATTCTGCTTGCATTTACAGTGGCATAACTGTAAAGTCTATCCACATAGTAATCCAGATATTGATAGGTTACTGGCCAAGGACCCTTTCTCAGAAAAGCAGATAAGCATGTGTTAATGTTTAAGCTTAAAAGTTAAGCATGTGCTTACAGAGGACTTATTCAGGGTGGCAGAGATCAGTACAAGTATGTCATTAGAATCAAAGATATTTGTGTGTTTTCTGTTACTGAGAATTCATATTAAATAGTGTTCTATTGTCATAGTCCATTTAGGATTGCTCTGGCCAGGGAGCTGAGCTATGAGGTTTATATTTAAAACTTTCCTAAAATTGGAAGGAGTTTGGACCCACCTGTAGATCACACAAGTTAATGATAAGGGTTTTAACACATGCATCATAGGCTATACAGCAAGCCCAAGCTACTGGGCTAGATGGACTCATGTTCTCATGAGCTCTAGGGGGTGAAATGCACCCTTGCACAGGTCATCATCAGGCTTATACAACTAGATGCTGACAAAGCCTTTTGTCTAACACTCCTCATCCAAGCAAAAAATGTAGATTCAACTACACCAAAATGTTTTGGGAATGTGTGTTCATTACAAATAGTTTGTTTAGAAGGAAAAAAAAAAGTATCAGGGAAAAATCCCTAAATATTCATTTCAACATTTTCAAAACAAAAAGTTTCAAATTGTGTTCAAAATAACCTTGCTCAAAAGTTTCCTCTGCTTTATTAAAAATATCAAAAATATCTAAAAATGCTTGAAGTTGAAACACAATGTTTTGTTTTGAGTTGAATATTTCATTTGACCCAAAACATTTTTCCCGGCTTTTCAGAATTACCACCAAACCAAAGAAATCTCTTATTTGCATAGCTCTCTATACAGCACTTAAACCCTATTTTTAACCACTTAAATGGAGCACAGGTTTTGCCAGGTTTCTGTGCAGAGGTAAATTTCATCCACTGTACCCAAATCCAGGTAGTATGACAATAATTTAACACAATCAGCTGAAAAGCCTGATATCTGCAACACGTGCTAGCTGCTCAGGACAATTAGTGTAGAAATTCATTTTCACTGTTGCACAAGCCAGGTTGATGGCATGGAAATATACAACGTATGCTCATTTCAAAGCATGTGCTATATGGTATCTTCATTACATATGAAAGCAATAACCATCTAATGAAGAACTAATTTACAACCTTCTTGATCTGCTCAGAGACTTAGAAGGGCATCCATTAATATTTTACAAACCAATAAAGCTTCTTTAAAAAGGTTAACTTTTAATTTAACATTTCTAAATTGAGTATTTGAGGCTGGGAGGATGCAGTGTTGCTTTTGCCAGCCAAAGTGCCTCCTGCAGATCTCAGAGGCAGAGCCAGGGTGGTCTCTGACAACCAAAAGCTTTATGAACCATTACAGCTCAAAGTTGTTAAGTTCTCATCAGATGCAGACATGAGAAAAGCACTCTGGACCTTAAGCCCCTGAGGCTACTCTAAATTACTCTAGGAGGCAGTTTTGGTACCCATAATAATCTGGAATTTGGAAGGTGCCAGAGCTGCTTCCGTCAGGAGAATCAGCACAGAACTTGGACCTCAGTCCTTAGAAGGAAATACTTACAAACCACACAACACAGGGCTTGTCGACACTTCAAGAACTGCAGCGGTGCTGTGCTACTGTAGTACTGCAGGGAAGACAGTACTAGGATGACCAGATGTCCCAATTTTACAGGGACAGTTCCGATATTTGGGGATTTTTCTTATATAGGGTGCCTATTATTTCCCACCCCTTGTCCTGATTTTTCACCCTTGCTATCTGGTCACCCTAGATGGTACCTACGCCAACAGGACGATGTCTCCCGGTGGTATAGGTAACCCATTTCCCTGAGAGGCGGTAGCTAGGATGATGGGAGAATTCTCCCATGGACCTTGCACTATCTACATGGTGGTAGGTTGATTTAACTGCATCATTCAGAGATGTGGCTTTTTCACACCCCCGAGCAACGTAGTTATAGCAACTTAATTTCCTAGTGTAGTCCGAGCCCCACAATAAGTAAGGTGCAGGGTTGCTTCAGCCTGTACCCCCCTCCCCACACACCTTGCATTGGGGCTGAGGGTATTCCTTGGGGGTAGAAGGGTTGGCTCATTCCTGCTTTATGGCCCTTTCTCCCTAGCATCACTAGTGCAAAAGAGCCACAGGGAAAGGATGGATTCCTCCATCAGTTTCCTTACCTGTAAATTGAGTGCGACACCTACCACGCAGGGCTCTTACAGGAGCTTTAGTTAATATTACACAGCACTTCTTAAGTACTCAAACTCTGTGGACATCTGAGTCATCACAGATCCCAGGGGATTTATTTTACATTTGCAATCCTTCCCCTTTCCTATATTTTAGCTGCAGTTACCACTCGCACCAAAGGCTGACCTCTTTTCTGCAGCTCAGGCACACCACCTTGCCTCCTGCTCCGCTTCCTGATTACTTCATTTTTCATAACTACAAAGCTGGGTAAAAAAAAAAAAAAAATGCTGAGAGATGACTCTCTCTGTGACAATTTCTTCCACTTGGCCATGGTCTGAAAGTCTTGGATCGGATGCAGCTGAGAGAAGTTGCAGCAACAATGACCAGGAGACAAGCCAGCTCACTGAAACTCTACTTACTGAGTTTTAACTAGATGCAATAGTTCATCTGACTCCTTCATACGCAGAAGCACAGGAGAAGAGTGCATCTGCACCATATTATCTCTGTCAGCACACACGCATCATTTTTTTGCCCAGGATTAAGGTTCAAATTCTCTCAGGTGGAATCACTGCAGAATCCTCTGCAATTTACCCCAGTAAAGCCTTTTCCTGCTTTGTTTTGCTGATCTGTACTTCTGGCCATATGTCCTCCACCCTCTCATATCCTGCCATCTGTGTCTGAGTCCTAATAAGGTACTGGCAGTCCCAGTTCTTTAAATTTCATTCATCATTCGATTTCATGCTAGAAACAGGCTTCAGAACTTGTGGCAGCAACAGCTGCCATACATTGAAATAAATTTATTTGTATTACTGAGATACATGTCTGAAGGAGCTCAGACTTCTGAGGCTCTGGTTTGTTCTGTTCTCTTGAATCTTTGCACCAAAATCCATTTTACAGCTCCTACGTATCTCCCAAACTCTCTAATGCATCCATGAGCAACAATAAAGCAAAAGAACGGTAAGAAAAGTACCTAGCAAATCAAAAACAGTTTAACAAATGCCCCTATAGAGCCCTCAGTAAGCAAATTCCTTTTGCTATCTCATCCTCTCAGCTGTCTCACCCTTCTCAATACACCAGGAACAAGATCCTAATGTCAATGCACTGGAAACTGTACTCGTAATAACCTGGGCAGCCCCTTGGAAACACATGCAAGTCTTATCAAAGGGATTACTGTTTACATTTTGTTTCTTAATTTTTTGACTACATTTTACTCTTTTAGGCACAAGCACAGAGGAGAACAACTGCTACAATACAAAATCAGAGTCTAAAAAACTCCCACCCATTCTAGGCATTCCAGAGAGATCAAGTCTTCCAATCCACCCCATCACACAGAGCCCAATAGAACTATATGGGTCTCGCAGTTTGAACATCAACAAATTAAGCTTCTGTTGGGCCACTGAGAGGAAACAATTTCCTGAGTCAAGGACTATTGAGAATGCCTTGCCAACAGGGAGAGCGAAGCTTGAGGGTCCTAGCAAATCTGGACTGCCAGCATATAGCAAAAACAGAAAGGTTGTCTCTGTGGTAGCGGCAACCACACTAAAAGTGAGGCAGAAGATGAGACTACTCTTCCCCCTAGACACATTCAGGGGATCGCCCCTCATCCAGATCATCATGACCTGACAGCCTCACCTCTCCCCCCAAGTCTCATAAAAGGGAAGATCAAGAGGCAGACTCCAGGGCAGAGTGAGCTGAGGGGATGGGCAGAGATTCAGCAGCAGCAGCATAAGACACAAAAGCAGCTGTGGCAGGGACATTTGAACAATGAACATTCTTAGTCAGATTGCTGGCTCTTTGTTCCAACCCTCCACAACCTCTTCACCTCAGCCCAACTTCTACTGTCCTCTGTGCTCTGCTATTCCCTTCCCTTGCCACCTGCTTACCTCCCCTTTCAGGTAATCCCCACCCTCCACCACCTCACTCATAACATTCGTTTTAAAAAGCTAGAACAATGGGGGCCTGATCTCAGTTGGGACCCCACAGGCACCACCATAACTTATACATAATAAATGGACTTTATCAAGTAAAACTTGATACGTTGAATTTCAACCAGAAATGAAGAGGAAGCCAGCATAGTCTACAGGTCAAAGGTGCAACTTCTATGAAACATTGCTAAGTAAGTGGCTTAACTAACTGAAGTTTGAGTGGTCTTCAGGAGCAGCCCTGAACAGAATGCATTGGAGTAACTTCACCTGGAGGGGACAATGGCATGAATTACTAGGCCACATGTTCACATCCACAAGAGAAGGTTGCAACCTTCTCACCATGTGGAGAAAAAACAAATACAGCACCCATGGCTCCAGCTGCTGTCTGGACACTAAGGAGCAGCCAAGTCCCAAAGGACACTCAGCTTGTGAACTTTATTAGATAAACTGCCTGCCTTTTTCAGCTCAGCCATCTCCTCCAGATTTCCATCCTCAAGGGCAACACATCCATAGTGGCCATCAGTCAAACTCCTATCAATGCCCCAGTTTTGGCAACATGCAGAAGGTCTAGACTCCTTTCTGCATCACAACAAAATGGGAACTGACCTCAGGCGTTAGATGCGGAAGTGTAGGGGGAAGAGAGAAGAGAAAGGCTTTGTGTTTGGTGGGGGTTCAGTTCTGTTAGATATCAATGACTATGCTGCTGCACGACATGCATCTGGGATGCCTAGGGCTCTGGATAAACAACGCTTTCCATTACTGCAGAAATGCAGAGAAAGAAGTATCAAGCGTTCTTCACCCACATGAAAAAATAATAAAATACAGGCGCTAGAGCAAAGGCTCCAGTTTGTTTCCGCCTGCCATTATGTAGGATGGTGTAAGGGTTCATGTTTAAACCCTATTCCAGGGCAGCAGAAAAGGTTAATGCATAACTGTTTGCATCAGCTTTGGAGTGAATCTAGTATTGCAGGTAAAAAAAAAAAAATACTCTTGATCCTTTTAAGTGCCCATTGTTCATTCTTAGTATCACTTATTTTACTGGTATTTTATGCTTAAAAATATTTATTTCACCTTGACTACTTTTTTAAGACATATGTGGGGCGGGGGGGGGGGAAGAGAGGAAAGACATTTCAAGTCTCATGCTCCTTTCCCCTTTCTCGCCATGGGTCTTTGCACCGTGTAATGGCTTACCTTTAATCAGCTAGTGCTCTAAACTGTCAGAATGTATTTTCCTAAGAAATAGAATTATAAGCTCTTATGCTCACTTTTACAGTTGCTAACATGAATTGATTTGAATAAATCAGTCTAACATTCTCTATGAAATGGAACCAATTGTAAGTGTGCCGTATTTGTTCTGCTTAGAAAGTTAATGGAAATCACTGTACCATTGCAGACCTGGTAGATAAAGGAAAGGAAGTATACTTAATTTACAATAGACAGGCTTCAGGAGAGGCAGCAATATTATGCTACTCTAATGATTCATTGATAGATAAGTCACACAAGTTACAGTACATGGAACAGCTTCTGGAAAAGTTAAAATCTGTCTTGAGAGGGGCAAAGATATTGATAGACCACAAACATTTCGGCATGGAACATGCGAACAAGTGACTGAAGTCAAGCCTCAGATTGATAGACTGGTCTCTTAGATACCTTATTCAGCCCATGGGCCTGATCTTCAGTGGTTGTAAACAATGTCAATGGCTCTACCACAGTTTACATCAGCTGAGGATCTAGCCAGTGGTGGAACCTGAAATTATGAAAGACAGGTTGAAACTCTAATGGATACTCAAGGAATAGTCCTGGCTGACGTTGGAATGAGACAAGCAACTGGGTCTGTAGTTTCTTTTTGGTGGTCCAAAGCAACACATCCCCTAAGATGCAGGGACGGCACAATTATAGTTATAGAACCGAACTCAGTGCTGGTGCAGCTCTATTGACATGAGCAGAGTTACAGCAGAGATAAATTTGGCCCATAACTTTTCCTCACAAGATTATAACACAAGGTCAGAAACAAAATAAAAATGGTGTATACAGCAAACAAGAGTTATCGAAAAAAGTATTGCCATATTATTTCCCGCCAGCAGAAGGCTTTGTTAAGATTTTGAAAAAAAAAATACAAATAACCAGCTCTCAATGTTTTGACCCAGATCTCATGAGTTCACAAATAAAAACGAGGCTGTGAGAGTGTCTTAGAAGGATGGTATTGTGATTGAGGCATTGAATGTGGACTCAGAGCATTTGTTGTTGTATTTGCCTCAAGTTTCCTGTATTATCTTGGGCAAGTTGGCTTTCTGGGCCTGAGTTCCTTATCGATTAACATCTAGAGCTGAAAGAACAGGAGTACTTATGGCACCTTAGAGACTAACAAATTTATTTGAGCATAAGCTTTTGTGGGCTACAGCCCACTTCATCGGATGCATGCAGTGGAAAATACAGTAGGGAAGATGGATATATATCCACACATATATACACATACACACACACAGAGAACATGAAACAATGGGTGTTACCATACACACTCTAAGGAAATTGATCAGTTAAGGTGAGCTATTACCAGCAGGAGAGAAAAAAAAATGTGTAGTGGTAATCAAAATGGCCCATTTGCAGCAGTTGACAAGAAGGTGTGAGGAACAGTCTAGGGGGAGGGGGAAAATAAACATGGGGAAATAGTTTTACTTTGTGTAACGACCAATCCACTCCCAGTCTTTATTCAAGCCTAATTTAATGGTGTCCATTTTGCAAATTAATTCCAATTCAGCAGTCTCTCTTTGGAGTCTGTTTTTGAAGTTTTTTTCTTGTAATATTGCGACTGTTAGGTCTGTAATTGAGTGACCAGGAAGACTGAAATGTTCTCTGACTGCTTTTTGAATGTTATAATTCTTGGTGTCTGATTTGTGTCCATTTATTCTTTTGCGTAGAGACTGTCCGGTTTGAGCAATGTACATGGCAGAGGGACATTGATGGCACATGATGGCATACATCACATTGGTAGATGTGCAGGTGAACAAGCCTCTGATAGCATTAGGTCCTATGATGGTGTCCCCTGAATAGATATGTGGACAGAGTTGGCAACGGGGTTTGCTGCAGGGATTGGTTCCTGGGTTATTGTTTTTGTTGTATAGTTGCTGGAATTTGCTTAAGGTTGGAGGCTGTCGGTAAGTGAGGACTGGCCCGTCTCCCAAGATCTGTGAGAGTGATGGATCGTCCTTCAGGATAGGTTGTAGATCCTTGATGATGTGCTAGAGAGATTTTAGTTGGGAGCTGTAGGTGACGGCTAGTGGCGTTCTGTTACTTTCTTTGTTGGGCCTGTCCTGGAGTAGGGGACTTCAGGGTACCCTTATGGCTCTGTCAATCTGTTTCTTTTAATGGCGAGCGGATCTGCAGGTAGACTATAAATAGGACTATATTATATAAATAGTAATTTCCCTCTGCTGATACTGACACCTTCTTGTCAACTGTTTGAAATGAGCCACCTTGATTGCATTGGCCTCATTAGCAATTACAAAAGCGATTTTCCCTTCCTCGGTATTCACCCCTTCTTGTCAACTGTGGAGAATAGGCCACTTCCACCTTAATTGAATTGGCTTGTTAGCACTGACCCCCCACTTGATAAGGCAACTCCCATCTTTTCATGTGCTGTGTATTTATACCTGCCTACTATATTCTTCACTCCAAATGCATCTGATGAAGTGGGTTTTAGCCCACAAAAGCTTATGCCCAAATAAATTTGTTAGTCTCTAAGGTGCCACAAGGACTCTTCATTGTTTACGTTAGAGACATTTGGTTCAGTGTAACTATAGTTGATATTTATATCAGGCTAAGGCTGGTCCAAACCCTAGAAAACCCTATAAATTAATTTTTGTGAAAAAATTTGAAAGAAGAGATGATGTTACTTTTACCATTTAAAAATAAAAAGACATTTTATTCCACTTTTCTAGAGCAATGTTTTTGAAGTGAGAAGTTAGCATTAACAATTCACCATTTATCATAATGGTCCAAATGATAATAGCTAACCCCATAAATAAGTTTTTCTGCTTATTGTGCTATGAGTCATCACCATCCTGTGTTCCGAGTGGCTTTGAAAAACCTGTTGATAGCTTGGTTTAGAAGGCTAGATCTACAAGCAACTACTATTTGCTTCTCTTCCCGCTCCGCCCCCTGCCCCCAAACCAGATCGGAGAACAGGTAATAGATGAAGAGACTTTTTCTAAAGATTCCCTGCAAGTTCCCCAGTGTCAGTTTCCTTGTTGTATGTCACTTGTGCCCTGCAACGGGAGAGGGAGGAATGCCAAAATGACATTCCTGTCATCGCTCATTTCCAACAGATAATCTGACACTTGGGTTAGATTTTCCAAGTGCTGCAACACAGGCCCTGGAGCAAGCTCCCTAATCCACCTGTGTAAATTGCTTGTTTTAAACATTTCTCACTGCTGTGCAAATGAAAGCAGGTTTATAGTTACATTCATTTCAGGCCTGATCCAAATGCCAAAGAAAAGTCAATGTGATGCTTTCCAATAGGGCCCTTAGACACCAAAATGCAAACAAAACAATGGGATTTTCATGAGGTCTGTGGTGCTGATACACAAAAGGAGATTTGGCTTCAGGATATTGGCCAACCAAAGGCAGTAGCCTACACAAGATGCCAAAGCAACAAAAGTCAAATGCTTTGTGGGGTTACCCAACTTCCTATGTTCCACTTCCTCATATTAGCCAAATCCTTTCTCCTAGCAACCTACAGCCTCCTAGTGAAAGATTTCAATACCATGTGCCATTTCATACAGGTGGTGCAGAGCTGCATCACCCAAAGAGAATTCTGAGGAATGTTGTGCCAGAAGCAGATGATACTCAGGGGAGCACTGGGTAACTGTGGTCACTGCTCCACCCTTTCACACAGTGAAATAGCTGTTCCCCTCTGCGCTCAGCCCTTTTCCCCAAAGAGAATCTGGTGCTTACAAGAGAGCTAGTCTTGGGCTCTCCTTGCATGCACTGAGTACAAGGACAGTTCTTGGGCACAGTTCCTGTGCTGGGGTGCAAAGGGAACTAGATGGAAGGCTCCCCACAAACCACCTTGCAGCAGATAGGCACAGCCTCACAGTATATAATGTCTGAAGAGATCATGAAAAAGAAAAATCCATTCACTCTAGAGAGTATCTCTGGCCTGAAAGCCAGCATCAGTTTCCTAATGCAAGAGGAAGAGGAGTTAAGAAGCGCCATCAGGAAGTTGTACATCTTCCTGTAAATAGGCCAGCTTTGTTGCAGAATAGGACAGATGCATCTTGTACCATGAGATGTCTCACCTTGTTAGAACTATAAAACTAACTGCTCCTGTTCCATGGCTTCAACAGTTCAATCAATGGCACCCGCCTTCCACAGACAAGTCATGTCAGATTGGGCTGGTGTTATATAATGTGGCTAATGCAACCTGATTTGAACTGGACTTGTCAGCTGGGCAATGTAGGAAAGCTGGCTTATTCAAAGTATGATGCAGGGTTAAAGAAGAGGATTGACACAAAGCTTATTTTAAAAGCATCGGGCTTTCAAGTTGAAATGGGGCCTTGCAGATTTCTGTTTAAACCAAGTATTTTCCACATCCCCTTGGTGCGCTTGATGTGCTGTACACAACTCTTGGTGCCAGGGCCAGTCTAGTGCCGTGCTCCCAAAATGTCAAACTCTTTTCCATAATGTAGCAGAATCAGGTTATTCATAGACTTGGAACTGGAAGGCTGATTTGCTAACTGGTGTAATGCCTTGCACACCAGTCAAGTCACTCCTTATTTACCCCAGCGTATGAGCGAGAAGACTCAGACTCTATATGCTGGGGCTTTTTTGTAGAAGTATGTCATATGCACACACAAGGGACATTACATAATATATGCAGAGGATTAAGTCATAACTCCACTAGTGTCAATGGCAAAAATCCCATTGACTTTCAGTGGGGCCAGGATTACCCCCATTCCTCTGTACCCGGGTACCTGGACCAGGAGCAGTACTATAGTGGAAACATAATCTAGTCATTGCATCATTTGTGCAAAGTATTAAACAGTTAAAGTGAGATACTGAAAGGCGCAGTTTGGTTAGGCCTCAACTCCTGTTGGCTTTCAATGGCATTTGAACACCCAAACAGCTACCCTTCAAAACTCTCCTCCCTAGGGGATGATCATTTTTAAAAGTCCGCAACAGTTTAGGGAAAGCAGTTTCTTGAGAATTTGGTTCCCATATGCACTAGCTGCGGTCAGCTGGGGATGCTTCTGCTGCTGCTTCCTAGAACACAACTTTTTATGGATAGCAGCAAAACATTCTCTTAGGGTACAGCAACGCCACATGCAGTGGTGTGACTGCAGCACATATATACTCAAGCGAGATAGAATAATAATACTAGCGAAGCTGCAATAGTACAAGTCTGCCCAAGACCTTGGGCACGTACTCGAGTGGTTAGCCTGTGCTGTCACAGCTTCACTGATATTGTTATTTGAGCAGGCTAGATCAAAGCTAGCTCATTTAAGGTGGGACTGTCTCGAACTATGTGTTTGCAGCACAACAGCATCCTTCTCTCATTTGCAGTCTCTAGCTACTCCTACTAAATCAAAAAACCCAGCAGCAATAGTAATGACCAATTTGCAAGGAAGGCATTTGAGGGGAAGAAAGGCAGAGAAGGAAACCTTTGCATGGGATTCTGTAGCATCCCAGCATGGGAGAAGGTTGAAGAGACATGCCATTTTGTACAAGCCAATGCATTGTAAAGGCAAAGCCATTCAAATTATCTTTTGGAGCAAGAGTTAAAGCCACCTTTAGTAGGGATAGCGTAGCGGTATCCAGAAAGAGGTCTGAACTCTGCCAAGGCAGTTAATCCTATCCCATCTCCTTTTCAGTTCAAATACTGGGTAGTCAGTCAGATCCTTGAGTTGGCAACTATGATGAAGGAGACAAGTATTTTGGCTTCACTGTGCTGGAAGCTTCTGCTCAGTAACTGCAGAGCACACTGCTTTGCTGTATGTTTTAAGTTAAATTAGTTCCATTTAGTTTTGCTGTCGTGATGTGCCCTTCGGCCACAGGTGTTCCTAAATCAATGAGTCCATGACAATTATAAATTGCTTTTCATAAGCAGTAAACAAACAGAATCAGGGTAAAGGCTCACAAAAATTGTTTCAGTGAAACGGTACGTTGCTTCTCCAGTGTTCTGCTGCACCAGCTCTTTCTAAAAGTGCTTACTTTCTGACTTCAGCCAGCCTCTTGGTTTCCACTTTCGGCTTGCACATGTCTTGCAGATTCATAGATTGAGGAATGCAGTTTCCCCTCAGTGAGCCTCTCAAAAGCTAAATGTATCATGTTACAAAAGCATTTGCGTAACATTAAGGGTCTTACTTAAAAGGAGCAAAAAATCATCCATTCCCACCCCCACGCACTGCACCTTGCTTGGTTAGCGGATGCTGTCATCATGGAGTGACTTACCATTATTTTTGCAATAAGACCCATGTCCATCAGGCCAAATTCTAACCTGGTGTAAGGAGGTGCAGCTCAACCCCAATGGAGTTATTTTTATTTTACCCCTATGCTGAGTTTGGTCCAATGACTCAAGGACAGAATGAGCATATTCACCATGACTTCTCTTGCTTTACTGCAACTTCCTCACTTCATTAGACAGTAGGAGTCTAATTTCCAGCTAGGCTTGCGCTAATCATCTGTGTTTTAAGGGGCACATCTTTGTGCTTGCAACTAATGGTAATGTACATTTTTGCATTTGTAATTAATTATGGGCACATACATTAGTAGAGACTTACCAGATGGTTAGACCTCTTACAGCTAGAGCGTACTGCATATTCAAAACTCTGGGCAAGTTACTTATGGTCACAAAATTGTATTTGCAAAAACAAAATCCATGTCCAAAAAATACCATACAAGCAAAAAGACAGGAAGGCAGACCCCTAATAGTTCCTAGGAACATTTTACTACTAGATATATTATCCTATAGATACCCTAGATATTAGGATATGTCAAAGAAGAGTCATGGTATGCAATAAAGGTATGCATGCAATCTTCCTAATTTGATGGATGTGAACTTGATTTACTGTACATGGCTGTTTCTGAAATGCCAAACTCCTTTGTATCAATGGGCACTTGTATACTGAATAACTTCACTCTAGCTCCACATATCATGAGCAGCAGCAGTGCAAGCTAATTTACTTAATAAAAATACTTCACCTTGACAAGATCTGATTTTAAAAATCCAATTGCACATTTATTTTAACTTTGTTTTATGGATCAGCAGCTTATGCAATTTCCTCTTAAATAAAAGCTACTTTGTTCTGTAGAAACTGAAAAAGAAAGCCAATTTTTCTATAAGTGGCCTCCACTTTGGAGGATGCAAGTTGCTAATATAAGTAATTCCTATTACAAGATTTCAAGTGTGAGCGCCATCATATGGATGATGGGCATAATGAGGTACACACATATTCAAGGTCATTTTATTTGTACCCCCAACTACCCCAAGGAGCAGTTTTGCAGCCAGTTATTCCTGCCCTCAAAAATTCGGCCGAAAGCTTTCAAATCCACAGAACTTAAGATGTTTAAATTATCTTTTACCTTCATTTTTGCTATTTGCGTGTTGTAGGGAACAAAATCCAAATATAGGAGAGAAAAATTTGAACTGCTGCAATGGAATTTTACAAGTGAATCTCACAACTGTGTTTGAGTTTGTTGGCCAGCTCCTAAAACTGAGCTTTATCACAGAAATTCTCGGAGACTCACTGGAGCTAGATCATAGTGCAGGCCACAGAGCCACATATAGAAGTACATAAAAGAGCAACCACAAGATTAACAATTGGTAAGAAACTCTCAGACAAACACCTGGATTTACTGACAATTGTAACAGAGCAGTAGACTTATCTCCACAGAGTTGCAAGAAGATAGCTTTCCCTGTCCTACTTCAAACACAGTCGACACAAGTTGAAATGGCTCAAATCTTAATCGCCCTCATAGGGTTTGGTTCTATTCACTACCACTGGAAAGGATATTCAAAATCTCACCCAATCGTTTTCCCCAGGCTTGACTGCTCCTACATTGCTCAGCTCCTAACCTAAATCCTGGTTCTTACAGATAATCACTCCTCCCTTAAATGCAGTGGGGTAATGAAACAGTTAACACTTCCCAGAAGGGTCATCACCTAACAACAAGGCAGAATTTTGGGGCACATGCAGGCAGCCTATTTTATGCACTGAAGCAGCAGAGTGCCAAGCCCCAGAATGCCGTACAGGATCCTTTGCATTAATATTAAGGCAAGGTTTTCTACTAGAGCAACTCTGAGTTTTCTTCTACCTTCCAAGCTCCTGTAGCACAGTGGCACAGATTGTCTAAGGAGGGCTAACTGAGGTCCTATCTGGTATTGATCAAGGTCACTCAGAGAGGGGCTGTGTTAAGACAGACTTTAGAAGCACCCACAATTTGGGATAGAAGGATTGTTCCAATTCTGCTCTTAATGAAAGACTTCATATTGTGTCTGTCCTCTATTCATGAAATCACATTTAATCTCAGCTTTTTGATTGCAGCTTCCAGGGGCTATAACAACAATGGATGTCATAAAATAGTGTAAATGATTTATTTCAGGGATCTCTGAGCCAGGGAAATGCTGCATATTTGCTTACACTGACTTTAGTGATTTGCAGCAGTTAGTGAGGTTGTTTGTTTGTTTGTTGTTGTTTTATTCTTAGTGATTTTGTTTTGTTTTAACATATTGAAAGTTTCCTTGTCCTGAGGATTTATGGGAGTACCCTTTGCAGTCTGGGATTGTGAATGCACTCTCAATAACAGAAGCACCAGAAATATTTTACACAACTGTCCACAGTAATCTTGTATACACGGAGAACATGGACAAAAGAAGAGAGCAGGAGTGGTAGTTATAGCACAGGACTAAGAGTTATGACTGCTGCTTTCCACTTCCTCTTCTGCCAGCTGACCTTGGGCAACTCACTTAACCCCTGCCTTAGCTTACCCAGCTATGAATAGAAGCATGCCTACACATGCAGTCAGAGGTGTGAATTGCAGCATGTGTAGACATATCTGAGCTAGCTACAACAAATAGTATTAGTACCGAAGCTGTGGCAGCTCAGGCTAGTCACTTGAATGCACACCCAGAGTCCTGGGAATAGCATCACTTATATTGTTATTTGAACTAGAATGATCAAAGCTACCTGTTGGGTATCTACATATTCTGCCATCTCTCTTCTGATTGCATTGCAGGCAATGATTAAGAGTGGGATTTTTCCAGATCATTTAGTATTGGCCCAACACTGTTCTCACTAAAAGTCAGGGGGAGTGTTACCATTAACCTCAACGGGAGAAGAGAACAATCACAGCTGAATGGTTTGGAAAATTCCATCCAAAATTATAGTTGTAATGAACTAAGTGAAATCTCATTACTGGTTAAAACCTCATGGAGATCCATGGGTGTGTTAACATAACTGTGGACAAATTAATTAGAATCCCTGCCAAAGACGAATTTGTTATGTGAACCAACCCAGTTGTTTTGCATAAGAGAAGGCAAAACACAGAATCAGAGACAGATTTCAGAAATCCAAGAAGCAGCCTGCAAGCACGGTATAACCCTGAGGGGAACACTGGGAGGCTCTGGGTGAGGTGTGCTGGCTGAAAGAAGCTTGGATCTATACGTAAACTAAGAAACTACTCCTTCGGTCTTCAGTTGCTCCTGTTTTCAGAGAAGCAGGACTTCGTACATTCCTTGTAAATAAACAACATTGCATCAAATACTAGACTTCATAGTCAATTTCTAATCCCATCTGGAACATCCTCAGTGCCCCATGCTTTGATTATCTGCTCAGGTCAAAAAAGGGGTAACATTATTAATTAGCCTCATTATAACAGGGCCAAGAGGCCCAATCTGAGTTAGAGCCCCATTGTACTGAATACAGTACAAACAGACCAGATTAGAAGCACTTTACATACTCTGTCAGCTATATTCAACTCCTAAAAAATATTTCATAAATAAAGGGTTATCACTATGCAATATACTGAGAGTTTCAGAACCACCTAAGTGATTTGGAAGCCTGGCATCAAAGTCACTTAGTGGACTTTGAAAGTCTCTGCCTATATGCCTGAACTTCTCAACTTATCATACGAATCTAGTAAAGAAGATAGTTTGGGTTAGGAAGATCTTATTTCATCTCCTTCCAGGACAGGAGGACTGATTTTGTTATTCCTAAACCACCGCAAACTAAGTGGCCAGTCTAGTCTTGTATAGCATCAGTTATACCAATCTACAGCCCAATGAAGACAATCTGGGTGTTTTGCTGATAGAAACCTTCCCTTTTTTCCTGGAAAAAGCAAGATATGGAGGAAAACACATTGCAATTACTGGTTTACAGCAATATGAACCCATGCTAAAAATTATTGTGCCAGTTAGTGGCAGACAAGCATCTACTGATGCACTTTCAAAGGTGAGCACGCAGTCCTACAGTGGTATCCATGTTCCAGTGCTCAGGATTAAGTGTTTTGGAAACAGCTGTGCAGTTTACAACATGGTTAATTATTTATACATCTCAGATGACCTGAAACTACAAAAGTGTCTCCTTCCCTCCCTCCTCAGATCAAATGAATAGTTTCAGTATCATGCAGCGGCCATTATATTTTGAGTCTGGAGTGCAAACCTCAATATATTTGTCTGAAAATAAATTAGAGCTAATCAAAAAGTTTCCATTGAAAGAGTGTTTTTCAATGAAAATGAAATTTGTTTTGGTCCACCTTTTTCAGATTCTGTCCAAAGTGAGGAAATCAAGAACTTAAGTAACATTTTTGGTTTTCCATTAAAAAAACCAAAACACTTCAATTTTTCATCTTATTTTTCTAAGATTTAATTGAAATCTTCTTCTAAAAACCATTTTAGTGGGTTTTTTTAAAAGACTTTTCAGTTTTTCCATTGTATGTTTTCAAACAATTGCAGGAATTTAAAAAAAAACAATAGCTAAAATTCTTTTTATTTCCCTACAGAAAAAATATTGGCATTTTTGAACCACTTCTACAAATTAAATCTTATAATGCCATTCTACTGGGAATTTAATGTCTACATACTGAGGGTTTCAGTGTACACTCTGATGTTTTGATTTGTTCTGTCACGAGAACAGAACTGAAGGAAAAGTATATGCAAGTTCAGTTCCTGGTAACATTTTGTAGTGCAAGGTTGTTTGGCCATCCTGAAATGGACTGCACCCTGTTCCCATTGACGTAATGCCTTTGGCAGCCATGGGAGGAGGATCTGGCCACAAAAGCCATTCAACTAATAGCATCTTCACAATACTATGTGACCAGGAGTAGTCCTGCATTTCATGGGTGACTGTAAAAATCTCTCATCAAAACCTGAACTATCAAGTCAACCACATGCTTTTCATGTCACATCTGAAGGACAAAATGAATACATTTTCATCATAAATTGTTGTGGTCTATTTCAATCTAGATAAATGCACACCACCCATGTGTTTAGAAGCTGTCCCTTTTTTTTAGTAACCAACCACCATAGTTTAAACAGCTGTACCTTTATGATGCAAACCACACAGAAAAGTCATTAAATGTCATAAAAACCACCCTCAGTTTGAAGCTGCAGGGAGACATTTAATAGAAGCTGGCTTCTCTAAAAAGAGGCTGAGATAGCATGTGTCTAGCATAGCGATTTTGTGATTGATCATTCTCTGAACAGCTAGGTAACCCACCAGGCTTACATAGGAAGTTCTGAGGTGAGTGCCCCTTGTTTAGGGTGACCAGATGTCCCGATTTTATAGAGACAGTCCCAATTTTTGGGTCTTTTTCTTATATAGGCTCCTATTACCCCCCACCCCTGTCCTGATTTTTCACATTTGCTGTCTGATCACCCTACCCTTGTTTGCAAAGAACGTAGGAACGAGCACTTAAAACAACATTTTGTAGCTTTGGGTTATAACAAACCAGGACAATGTTTTCTATGCAAACATATAAAGACACAATGGAGCACCACTGATTCCACTATGTTTACTCACAGAGAGGAGTGCTTCATTACACATGCAGTCCCACTGAAATCCATGGGCCATGTCCTCAGAGACTGACTTCAGTGGAACTACACAGATTTACACCCTTTAAGGATCTGGTCCATTGTGATAAGAAATGGCAGCAAGCAGCAGGACCTTAACTTTTGATTGTAGAGTCCAGTCTTGTGTAAATGTTCTCTCAGAGGAAAGCGAAGTAATACTAGAATCCGTTCCTCCAGACCTAGTTTTTCCGTGCATATCTTCTAGTATGTTGTGAGCTTTTTCTGTGTCCCCAGCCCCAAGTTTTTTGTATATCTTTCTAATGCACAACCGTTTCATGTAATATACAGCATCTCATCCATAGATCTCAAATATGCTTTATGAGTTAGGCATCATTATTCTCATTTTATAGATAGGGACACAGGCACAGAAGGGTGACTTGTGGCCAGTAGCATAGCCAAGAACTGAATCTAGTTCTCCAGGCACCCAGTTTAGTGTTCTATCGACTACACCACGTTGCCTCCCTAAAGCAGGTCAATCTAGATACTGACCAACATTAATGTCTTTTCTGGGTAACTGTAGCTAGCATTCCCCATACTGAAGAACTTTAACAGCCACCAGATGAGTTAAGCAGGAGTTAAGAAATGTTCTTAATTAAGACATGAGTGATGACCATTGAAAGTAATTAATGATAAGAGTTTTGCATGTATTATGCAGGTCAGTTGATATTGGAATTTTCCCTCTTCTGATCGTCAGAACTTCTAATAGAGAGAGTCTTCTGCAGCCCAAAGTTATTAAATGTTAGGAGTGGATTTTCCCATTTTTGTTGTCACTTCCTCCTTATCCACCCCCAGGCACAGAGCAGGCTAAAGGATCTGGAAAAGGAATCGAAATGATTTGGGATACACCCTACGTTAAGAAAATCACTGTACATAAAATGTATGCTTGCATGAGTGATCTATAGATCCTGTTTCTCCCTACCAGCTTTCCCCAGAACTGGAACCCAGCTGCTTGTTCCTGTCAATCCTATCAATAGCTATCTAGAAATGTACATGTATTTTACATATTCAAGGCCGTCACTGCAAGGGGAAAAAAAGACTATGTTAAATAAAAGCCAAGATCCTTCATTTCTAATGCCCCCACAGCCGGGAGGTCCACAGCTGCAGGCTTTGCAAAGGCAAGCTCTGGAAATATTACTTTGTACTGTTGGATTTCATTACACCATGTAGTGTTGGCTGTGGCAGTTGATTACCATGCCACAACTGCAACCATCGTATTATTGTTCTTCTCAGCAAGCTATCAATTCATTCAAGGGGCATGGGGTGGGGGAAGAACCTGAGCTCTGGGATTTGTAAATTCTGTTCTTTCAAGGTTAGCTATTTAAGTGATTATTGCTTGACAAGAAACAAGATGTAAAAAGGGTTTCTGGCTTGTTTGGAAAAAAAAATCTCTCTCTGATCGCTGTTCTATTTGATCTGGAAAGCCTAATTCAGAGCCTGAACTAAAGCAGAAGTATCTTATTTGACAAATTTATCCTTTTAATGTGGCAATAAGTACTCCAGTGTAGAACAATTTTCGTTAATGTTGATATTTTAGTTAATATATTGAAGCAACATAGAACAATTTTAAGAATTGAAATTAATAATTCTGCTTTAAACATTCTTCCGTCCCCCAGGTCATTAGTATCCACTTTCTACAGTATTTGTTCAATGCATGTGTAGTTTTCTTGGCCATGTAACTAGTCTGGGTTCATCCTCTGGCCACGGGACTGTTACATAATGGGGCAGCTTCCTGGCCACATACTCCCAATTCCCACAGTGGCAAATAATGGAATAACTCCATTAACTTTAGGGAAAGGTTGCTCCTGAACCGTGCGGCACCAAGCAAGATGAGCAGATGGTCCTTATATCAGAGAGGTTCTCATGTTCCAACAAAAATTTCCCATGAATTTGGTGAGCTGGCTCCTGGAGGCACGGTATATGCATTCATAACAAAACGGACTCTTACGCATTGCACATATTTTAGCATGCTACCTTGTCCCAAACAGACTTTGCAGAACTGTAGCAATATCCCTTTGCATAGATTAGAAGCATGATTCAGCAGCAACCTGCCTGTTTATTTTGCTCTCTCCAGCCAAATTAGCTAGAACAGTATTTCCCAAACTCAGGACACCGCTTGTGTAGGCAAAGCCCTTGGCGGACCAAGCCGGTTTGTTTACCTGCTGTGTCTGCAGGTCCGGCTGATCGCGGCTCCCACTGGCTGCGGTTCACTGCTGCAGGCCAATGGGGGCTGTGGGAAGCAGCAGCCAATACATCCCTCAGCCCACACTGCTTCCAGCAGCTCCCATTGGCCTTGAGGAGCAAACCGCCGCCAGTGGGAGCCGCGATCAGCTTGATCTGCAAACGGGGCAGGTAAACAAACCGGCCGGCCCGCCAGGGGCTTTCCCTACACAAGCAGCATCCCAAGTTTGGGAAACACTGAGCTAGAAGATATTGTAATGGCCTGTGTTTTAAAGGTACCAAATACCCTCAGATGCCATTAATTTCAAGTGCCTGCCCAATGCTATAGGCAAAGTCAGTGCTATTAAGAGGACTGGAACTCCAAATCAAATGCATTCTACCAAATGGCAAAGTCGTTATTCCTTCCAATCATTGGTCTAGGAATTTGTAAACTGGGATAAGAAAATTTGGAGAGAGCTAGGTTATCCTTTGAGGGGAATCAGAGCGTGGCTTAATTTGGCAGTTTAGTTTTGGGGGGTTTGGGGAACAAGACTGACAAGTTCTATAGTGGGATATTCACTTTCAAAGGATTGTGTCCCTGTAGCAGAGGACCGTGGCTGGTGGACAAGCATCTGCTGAAATGCCGTCAAGAAGTGGCAATGTCAAAAGGCATCTCCGCCGAAACGCCGCCAAAAATCAGCGACATTTCGGTGGAGACGCCTCTTGATGATGATGCTTTTCGGCAGCGACTCCTCTTGACATTGCCGCTTTTCGGTGGCATTTTGGTGGATGCTTGTCTGCCGGCCAGTATGCGGGCACAGATAGATGCTCCAACAGGTGCCATGGTGCCCATGGGCACTGCGTTGGGGACCACTGTGTTAGGGCCTAGCAGGGAAAAGGCTATCAACACTTAAATTGGGCTCCTCTTATGCAGGAAAAGCCTGATCCCTCTTAGGTGGCTCCATTCTGTAATCAGAACTGGGTTAGCCCCAGTTTCTCCAACCCACAGGACAAGTCACCCTCTCACATAGCTCTATTTTCTCCAGGCCTAGCAATGTTATTGCTTTAATTCTTTGTAAAGGGTGATTCTGAATTTAGCATTAATGGGTGAGATTTTCGAGAGCCTATTTTCAGGTGCCCAAATCCAATTGACTGGAAGTACTGCACTGGGCCACTAGCTTCCAAATGATTGTGTTCCTCTAGCACAAACCTAGGAGACTTTCTCCTTTGCAAGAGCCATTGTCAAATTGTAAAACTTTGCTCCTGATCCTGCAGGGACTTATTTAGGTGTCAGCTCCTTTAGTAATCCTAGCCAGTACAGCATGGTTACATAACACACAACACCTCACCTCACCTGGGAAGTATTTAAAGGAAAGAAAGCTTAACATGAACAAGGGCATCTTGGTGGCTAACATGTTCTGAGATTTTTGCACTTCTTTATGAATGACTAATTAAGAAGAAGTAAGTAAACATTTATCTAGTCAATCACTACAAACCTATTAGCCAAGACATTCAAAAAGTGGTTAGTGGTTTTGGATGCCTCGTTTTTTGAATACCCAACTTGAAGCACCTAATCGAGGTCAAATTTTCATAGCGCAAGTACTCAGCTCCATCTTAATCAGAAAAGGGTCTCAGGTTGGGCTTGTAAAAACTAATGCATCCAAAAAAAAAAAACACTAGTCACTTTTCAAAAAAATCAGCCATTTGCTTTAGAATGAGGACTGCCCATTTCATAAAGAATGACTAAAGGAGCATACATTATGCAAGTAATTTATAATGAAACTAAATAGAGTGCATTTGGAGCATTTGGTAATTAAGGGATAATGTTCCTGGTTCTTGAAGTAGCAATAAACAGCTTTGGCAGTTGGTGAAATGCCAAAGAAGGCTGCAGCATAAGTAATACTAATTCCTACCTTTTAAAAATTCTGACTAGTCCTTTGAGATGGGGTAGGACACAAAAGAATCAACTCCTGATAAACATCTGACATATTTGACTGCAGATATGAACACTGTAAAATCTTTTCTCTTCCTTCCAAATTGATCTCCCTTCCCTCCCCTACCCCCCATCTGCTTCTGTCTTCCAGATCACTAACTTCCTAACCATCCATGGGAATTTTGATAACTGTAGTCACGGTGCTGGACCAGAAGAAAATAAATTGGAGAGGTGGGGGTGGACAATGGTGCACTATGACTCAGTCATATGAAAAGGATCAAGCAGTATTTTGTGCGTTGACCCTTTATTTTTTAATTTATTCCCCTCGTATTAAACAGTCCTGTATTGAGACCCAAACCAGGGAGCCATTACTTATGCAAATGAATTATCCATCAAAGTCTGTAGCACACTGGACTTGTATGCAGAAGAAGAGAGTGCTGACAGCAAGGATAGAAGACCTATCCCCTCAGCCAATGGAGGAGGTCTCCTTCACCACATGTTATTAATGCTTTGGTTTTGGCATTGAAGAGCAATCATTCTTGTCTCGGCTCTCTATAAGTGACTGACTTTGCAGACATGGGTTTATTGCAAATTAACACTGTAAAACAGAGTTTCAAAGAAGCTTCCCACTCACGTTTGAAGGGTCCTGTACTTCCTTCAAAAGTAGATGTTAGCTGAAGCCTACAATTGGGAATAAAAATCTTTAATGGAATCTGTATCCTTATGAGAACAAGTCATGTTAATGCACATCCATGGTAATGCTCATGCAATCTGTTTTAAAATTAAATCCTCTTTTTGACACAAAAGAAACCTTTTAATAAACAAGACTCCTATATTCTGGAGTTGAGGTGTAGTTTGAATTCCTAGCTCCAGGGACATATTGATTGCTCCTAGCAGGAAATTCCATTTCTAATCTATGGATACACTGCCTCAGATTTATATACCTCAAATTTCAACAAGCCCTGTAAAGTTGTCTATTATTGTCACACCCGATTAACCTCAGTATACCAACCCTCCAAATCAATAGTTAATTAAAAAAGTGGCAACTTCTATGAAGTACAGTTCACTCATCCCAAGGAAACAAAATCCCAGGTTCAGATTTTTGTATAATGGAAGCGAGGAACCCAGGTTCATTGGAAGTAGTGTGTAAAGGCAGATGCTTACAATATGTTAGGTACTGTTTTGTATTAGAAACTGTAAACAAAGAGAAGTGTGCAATTGCTGCATAACAAACCAATGTACTGTATATCAGGGCTAATCAGAAGATTGATATATTTGGCATGGCAGCCACAAAGCAGCTTTAAGCCCCTTTTCCTCCTCTAGTGTGTACTCATAGCTAGCTCTACACAACTCCAACCCCCGCACAGGTAACCCCTGTGCAGGACATATACTGAAATGAGGGGGTTAGAGGACACTCATGAACCATTGCTGTCCGCCTCAGCTGCTGGGATAGTCATAGGGGTTGTTGCAGTCAGGACACAACTTAGGGCTTGCTCCCTCTGCCTGGGTGAGGGCTGAAGTTGGAAGGAATTCCACACCCTCTTCAGGCATTTTGCAAATTACTTCTAAATGTTGCAAAAAACCAAGAGTTAACTGAGCCAATGCTCAGTCTCCCCATTAGCACAGTCCTGCAGGCACACTTGTAACAAATCCCCGTTCCTCCCATCTCCCTTTTATACACTTTCTCCCTCCTCAGTAAAACCAACTGGTGGAACCTTCTCTTGCTTCCATGCATGAGGCGATGAAGAAATGCTTTCCAGCAGTCGTTCAATAACAAAATGTCTAAGAGTTAACTGCCCAAGGAGTAAAATACCTTTTGCAGGTATGAGCAATGTTCTGCTCACAGTTTTATTCACAGAAGTCTATCCAGGCTTCTGAAGGCAGCAAAGTCACTCACTAGTCTCTATTTCACCAGCAAGTCAATTTTATGGTTGTCCCACTGCACTCTGAATTTCTTTCACATGGGGCGCATCACACAATTAAGGAGCTGTAAACTGAACTTGCTACATGCCCTTGAGAACAGGTAATTTTAAAGCTCCTCCATTTTCCACCATCTACTGCCCTCCTCTCCCCCTGGATGACATGCATCAGCACAGACAGTGCCTTGAAAGAAGATCAACTATTGCACACTCAAGCACAGCCACTTAGCAAGTTCACCACCAGCAGGGTCCCCATGTCAAGAGACTTCTGTACAAATGGATGGATGGATTTAAAAAAAAAAAAAAGACAAGGCGGGGGGGTAACAAAAAACATTCCCTATATTGTGCGTCCCCCATTTGGAATGGCTAGCTGTGAGTGACAATTTGGCATGCCACCTACGTGGAGGCAGGGGTCTGCCATTATTGGTTTTAATGCCACTCAGGATCAGGGGCATCATTTTACACTCACTCCTGAACTGCCAGGTTTTGGGGCAGGGACTGTCTATTAGTCATGTGTTTGTGCAGCCCCTAATACAATCGGGCATAGGGGCCCCATTGCGTTGCGGCAGCCCCTAGCAGCACCAAATAATAATGGCCTCTGCCCCTGAGAGCAAACAGTTTAATTTAAGGAAGGACAAAATCAGTATGAGGAACAAAAGGGGGTGGGGAATGGGCCAGGAGGACAATGTAGCGACTGGGTGGAGCTAGTTAAAGAATTCTCCTACCAGAACAGTTTTCCATCTGAAAATTCTGCTTCAACAGAATTGAAACATTCCCCAGGAGCTTGTCAGAGGTGTCCAGCTCCACACAGCAGCCTGCTGGGCTGCCCAGCATCCAGGAGTCACCTGCAGCCCTCCTGGCAGGTTTCCCAGCTGAGCGGTTTGCTGCCTGGCACATTCACATTGTGAAATTGAAAGGAATCTTAAATAGTTAACAACTCTGAATTTCCTGGATTTGGAATGATAGAAATTTATCCATCTACGGGGCCCATGTCAGGTTTTTTAGTAAATCTCAATTAATCGTGCAATTAATCACTGGGTTAAAAAAATAGAATACCATTTATTTAAATATTTTTGGAGGTTTTGTACATTTTCAAATATATTGATTTCAATTAAAACATATAATACAAAGTGTATAGTGCACACTTTATATTTTTGATTACATATATTTTCACTGTAAAAAACAAAAGAAATAGTACTTTTCAATTCACCTAATACAAGTACTGCAGTTCAATCTCTTTATCATGAAAGTTGAACATATCAACAAATGAGAAAAGAGAGAAATTAGAGTCTCCCCCATTTCCTTTTGAGTTGACCCCCACCAGCTATAAGATAAGGAGAAAATGGATGAATTAGTTGTCTACCAGAATGGGTTAACAGTTTCTGCCAATTTGCTTGGATGGGAGAGACAGTTTTTCCTGAACACACTTCTCAAAAGGTACTCTCTGCACTAAAAACAACAGGCAAAAATAGTCCTATCTTGCAATTAATCGGGGGATATTTAACAATGCTCAGAGGTAATGTAGTTCAGGTAGTTAGCTCTTGGAGAATGAGATATAGGTACTACAGAATAGAGGACAAGAAAGAAAACCAACAGCTATTACAATGCATGACATGTTTAAACCACTATATTCTTTTCACATCTTGCTTAACTGGCATGAAAATATAATACTAAAAAACAAACCTTCCAATAGTTATTTTTCAGTTTTTATTCTTACCACAGGAGGATGACATTAAATTTACTGTGAATAAAATTCAGAGGAAAAAAAATGTGAAAGTCATTCATACCTGATAGTTTTTCCAGTAGCCTCAAACTATGCCTTTGGAGACAGACATTCTGTTTTGTTACCCCAATCAAAGAATGCTGGCTGTATTTAGTTAGTGGGAAGCCAGATCCAAGACCCACTGTTGAACAAGGATAATTTTGGTTTGAGGAGGTAAAAGTAAAGACAGTATAGTCAACACCAAGCATTCAAGAACAAGGAGTAAAAAAATATTTGTTTTTAAAATCATTAATTTTAATCAGCCTTCTGATTTCTGAGCCCTTAGGAGTCACATTTTCAAGATTGTCTCTGCAACCACAAAGGCTATAAACATCTCGATTTTCATTTTTTAAAAAGATATTCTCCCCTCCCCCAAGAAAGGCATTCAACTGCTCTTTAAGAAAAGTCTTCATTATCACAAGACTTTTGTCATAAACAGATAGCTAAGGGTTAATGTCTCTTTCACCTGAAGCACCTGACCAGAGGACCAATCAGGAAACTGGATTTTTTCAACTTTGGGTGGAGGGAATTGAGTGTCTGGGTCTTTGTTTTCTGGCTGCCTGCTTTCTCTGAGCTTTGGAGAAGTAGTTCTACTTTCTAGTCTTCTGTTTCTAAGTGTAAGGACAAAGAGATCAGATAGTAAGTTCTATGGTTTCTTTTCTTTGGTATTTGCATGAATATAAGTGCTGGAGTGCTTTGATTTGTATTCTTTTGGAATAGGGCTGTTTATTCAATATTCTTTTAAGCAATTGACCCTGTGTTGTATCATCTTAATACAGAGAGAACATTTGTACTTATTTTTCTTTCTTTTTATATAAAGCTTTCTTTTAAGACCTGTTGGAGTTTTTCTTTACTTCAGGGAAATTGAGTCTGTACTCACCAGGGAATTGGTGGGAGGAAGAAATCAAGGGGAGATCTGTGTGTTGGATTGCTAGCCTGATGTTGCATTCCCTCTGGGGGAATAGGAAAGTACTTTTTGTTTCCAGGATTGGGAACAGAGAGGGAGATTCACTCTGTTTGGATTCACAGAGCTTGTGTCTGTGTATCTCTCCAGGAGCACCTGGAGGGGGGAAGGGAAAAAGGATTATTTCCCTTTGTTGTGAGACTCAAGGGATTTGGGTCTTGGGGTCCCCAGGGAAGGTTTTTCAGAGGGACCAGAGTGCCCCAAAACACTCTAATTTTTTGGGTGGTGGCAGCAGGTACCAGGTCCAAGCTGGTAACTAAGCTTGGAGGTTTTTCATGCTAACCCCCATATTTTGGACGCTAAGGTCCAAATCTGGGACTAAGGTTATTACATGGTGGCAGCGGTGGGATATAGACAGAATCCAGAAGCCAGTAGAAATATTATATTTTTCTTTTCTCTGCTAAGGGCTTTTTAGCAGAGAGAAGCAGTTGGTTTTAAAAGGGAACCAGAGAGAATTTTTTTTTTCTGCTCTCTCTCGCAGTTTGTGGCTTGCATGTTAAGGGTCTTTTGTCATGCAATAGCCCTCCCATTAGGAGGCAAGTACCAGCACTTATAGGCATGCAAATAAAGTGGTTTTTCTGGTTTCCCTTCATTGAACATTAGCTAGAGAGAGAAAAGGAAAATTAGCTAAAGGCACTGTTGCTAGGCAGACTTCAGGAGGCAACAGAGAACCTGCAGTTCAGAAGATAAACACCGGAGGGCACCCCAACACAAGAAAACAGGAACCATGACTTCTAAGGCAAAAATTAACGCCGAAGAACAAATCAAAGAAGCTGAACACAGGCTACAACTGGAAATAAAACAAAAAGAGATGGAGATGAAAGAAAGAGAAGAACAGATCAAAGAGGCAGCCTACCAAAGAGAACAGGCAGCCAAAGAGGCAGCCAAAGAGGCAGCACACAAAAGAAAACTAGAAGAAGAAGAGATGGCCTACCGAAGGAAACAAGCAGAAGATGAGTTGGCCCACAGAAGGAAGCAAGAAGAAGAGGAGGCGGCCCACCGCCGAGACATGGAAAAAACACCAAAAAAAAATGAAAAAACAACAAAAAATATGGAAAAACAACAAAAAAAGAATGAAAAAAAGAAAAAACAGAGAAAACATGAACTGGAGATGGCAAAAGCTGGGCTGCCTGTGCCAGCCAGCCCTAACAACCCGGCGCCAAATATTGCTCCACAGCACAGGAAATTTCCCACCTACAAGGCAGGTGATGACACCGAGGCCTTCTTGGAAAATTTTGAAAGAGCCTGTCTTGGGTACAGCATTCCCGAACACCAGTACATGGTAAAATTGAGGTCACAGCTCAGTGGACCTTTAGCATAGGTGGCAGCTAAAATGCCTAAGCATCAAATGAATGACTATAAACTTTTTCAAACCAAGGTTTTGGTTTGAGGAGGTAAAAGTAAAGACAGTATAGTCAACACCAAGCATTCAAGAACAAGGAGTAAAAAAATATTTGTTTTTAAAATCATTAATTTTAATCAGCCTTCTGATTTCTGAGCCCTTAGGAGTCACATTTTCAAGATTGTCTCTGCAACCACAAAGGCTATAAACATCTCGATTTTCATTTTTTAAAAAGATATTCTCCCCTCCCCCAAGAAAGGCATTCAACTGCTCTTTAAGAAAAGTCTTCATTATCACAAGACTTTGTATTGTAAAAAAAAAATCTGTTTGATTTATTTAAGTTACTTATTCAATTTACTAAAAACTCAGCATGATTTTTCCCAGATTATGTTATTTTACAACATCAGTAATAAAGGCTTTATATTCAAAGTTTAGAGGACAATATTGTCAGAATTTGCATATGACAGACTAGCTCCAGCCAGTTCTTTCATAGCTGTATTGGCTCTGTACTATTAGCCAGCAAAGACTTGTTTTTTTCAAATCAGTGAAGTTTAGCAGATAACATTTATTGTGCCCAAATCACACTGTAAGGTGGCATTTTTATATGGTCACTTTTCAGGCGATGATGGCACATCAAGTATTTGAAGACCCTTTCTAATATGAAAATGGATTTTTTTAATGTAGAAAACCTTATCTAGGCTGAGACAAAGAGGAATGACATCAGGTGGTACAGTGCGGGTAATCTGCAATGCTTCACAGACTCCTAATACCAATAGATTTCACTGGAAACCTTCAACTAGTCTCCGTGGAATCCGCAAGTATCAGGACACTCGTTGGTCACTTGAGCTGTCCAGAAAATAAGAATTCCATTTTGTGAAAAGTTAAGATTTTTAGCATTGGTTTCCATTCTGATGCAAAATGAAGCAAGACCTTTTGAAGTGTATTTTGGGGTGGGGAGAGAGAGAGAGACAGGACAGACATCAGAATAGCCAATAGTCTGGCAGTTAGGGAACTTACCTGAGATGTGGGAAACCCATGGTTAAGTCCCTGCTTGGCCTCATTTGGACCAGAAACTACCTGAGTATCCCAGATCCCAAGTGTCCTAACCACTGAGCTATTAGTTATTCTGGGGTTGAGGTCTTTCACCCTCATTTTCAATTAATCAGCATTTTCCAATAAAAAACATTTCAATGAAAAAATTCCCAACCAGTAATAGTGCTCAGTTCCAAAAACTAAACTGTCCACTAGAACAGCCAGCAATCAGCAGAACATTTTATACTCCAATTTATACTAGGGATACCTAGTTGTGAAAGAAGGCATCATCATAGAACCATGAAACAGACAGCTTCATGGTCATTTAGGGCTTTCCTTCTCCCTTACAGTAGCATCATGTATTGCCCTTATTTAAATACACTCCCTTTTCTTGTGTGTGAAAGTTGGGTTATAAAAAAGAAAATTGCCAGAAACACTAGATTTTGTTTGCACTGCAAGGTTTGCAAAGCATGCAAATGGAGCTACAATCAAAGGAAGTTAGGTAGAAAGCAGTAACTAGTGGCACATTTTTTGTAGATAAGTGTATGACCTCTGATTGGGAGAGAGGAAAAAAAAACAGTCAAATCCAAAATATAAAAAGCAAGTATCAAGTTTTCTTAAACACATAGTATGTCTCTAGACAAAACCACACACCACATTACATTGTATCCAGTTTAGCAACACTCATTCATTGATACAATTCAGTGCAAGGGATCCTTTAGCTTCAGTAAAATAGATTATTTTGTATCTAACATAGGTTTCTTCCCTACCATTTCTACTCTATCAATGATTCTGGGAGAAGAGACTCATATAAATTAAGTCCCAATTATTAAAACAAACTCAATTATCCAGAGTAGTAAAAGCTCACTTCAGTGGGTGTTTCCAAAACAGCGCTCCCATCTCCTGACCAGAGCATCAAGTTAATATCTGCATTAGGAAATTCCTGTGGTATGCTTAGATTGTCATTCCCATTTTACACACCCACTTAATAGAAATGGTCTCTCTCTGCTCACAAGATGCATAAGTTGTGCAATTCCCTGTTTAGCTCCAACTGCAAACTTGCATCTCCTACAGATAAGATTCAGGACAGAAAGAGAAACCACTGCCACTTACACTGAACAAGAAAGAATCCGAATCTACACAAAGATAAGTTATTTCTCCCTCCTCCTAGCTTTTCTGTCCCATTAATTTTTTTTCTAACAATCACCGTTTCCTAATGTGCCTGGCACTTGGTACAACCATTAACCCCTAACTCACCACGGATGCTGAACTCTGAATAATGTTATGCCTTGGCAAATCCACTGATCAGGTTTAATCTGTAGCACCTGCTTCCAAGACTGCATCCATCCTGCTGAAAAAGCGAACTCTAAATATTTTGCTTCCCTGTCAAAAACAAAAAAACCCACCACCACAGCCCTCTAACATCCTCCCCAGTATGCCATGCCTGCAGGTCACTTTGGGAATATGTTCCTTCTGCTTATAAACTCATCATGGTCCAGGCATTTGGCAAGGAACATGTATGAAAGAACTCAAGTGTCAGAAATAAATAAGCCATAAAGCTGATATCTGTGAAGGTATATTCTGGGCTCATATGGGCAATTCAGTATTTTCAGAGAGTTAAAATGCCAAAGATAAAATGTTAGCCAATACTTCTCTCTTCTCGCTAAAGCAAACTCAAATCACCTATAAATATCTGATGTTATGCTTTTTGTAGTGTTGTTGCCATGCTGGTTCCTAAGATATGAGACACACAAAGTGGATGTGGTAATATACCTTTTATTGGGTCAAACCTCTTTTCATTGAGGGGACAAGCTTTTGAGTTTCACAGAGCTCTTCCTCAGGTCTGAAGAAGGTAACCAGAGTGTCAGTGTGTGAAGGACATTCACAAAAGTAGAATCATCCTAAAATGTTTTACACTCAGATAGTCCACTGATCCTGAAAGCTGCTCCATGCAAATAGACTTCTAGGCTACTGCAGAATCATCCTAAAGCCAACAGGGCCTTGCAAGAGCAGAGATGTCCTCCAGAATTGATCAGTTTGTACAATCAGGGGCCACAGTCCCCAAGAGTTTCATAGGGGTTCCCCATGGGCAGGTGTTTGACCCATTCTGCTTGTGGATAAACCAAGCTGGGGGATTAGCGGTCAGATCAGCCCATACATGGGAATATTTATCCAAAGTCTCCCCACTCAGAGTTTCTTCTGTATCTTTTCCAGCATGGGGCCAGGTTTTACCCCTCCATGGAACGTGCAGGGGATTAGTCTCCAAAACTTGTGGATCTCAAAGAAGATCAGCCACAAGCCAGAGTTGCTGACTAAGAGACCTGCGGCCAGATTTTTTGAGGTATTTAGGTTCCAGGAGATACAATAGGATTTTCAGTAGCACCTAGTTCCCATTGAAATCAATAGAAGTTAAGCACCTAACCTGCTTCAGCATATTTGAAAATCCCATATGTCCTTATCTGCACTTTGGTACCTGAATGTCTTTTGAAATATGGTGCCAAGACTGCAGAGATCTGCCTGCACAGAGCATATTGGCAAACTGGGGCTTTTGTTATTCCTAATAGATTTTAACTTAAAATCAAATTGAAAACAGATTTAACTAGTTAAATATCAAATCTGAAAAGGAATTTGGAGCAAGAGCTACTAGGCAGATTAAATGGGATAATATTTCAATTAAAGAACATGGATGGTATTTGCCTCTTTACAAAATTTAATAGAGCAAAAAGTTTATTCTAGAAACCTTAAAACATTTTTAAAAGCCTGTCTGTACAAGGGTTTGATTTTGTCTCTAACATGTAAAAATAAAAGGGACTGCCAGCTAGAGTGGTTTCAGAAGTATCAGGATGTTTTTTTAAGCTGCCATACCAAGCTGTTTCTCTGTCTCAAACCACAACAGGAGCCGGCTTTGACCTCTCCTTCCCATCTTTTGATATACTTGCTGAGACCCAAATATTGCATGAAATGTGCAGGTGAACCCCCAAAATGAAGGGCACAAAGTTATTTCATGCAGGAAACTTCTTTTAGTGCAAATTCAGTTATGTGATCCTTTATTGCTGATGTAAATGATTTTCTATAGTAAAAACCAGACACACCACTTTGCTATGGAATGTGGTAAACTCTGGGCCTAAACTAAATGAGAGACATACAAGAAGTTTTGAAGTGGGAGATGTGCCTATAATTACATTCCACCTCTGAGATTACTTCTCTGCAGGGGCAAGGTGCAGACTTACTGTGCAAGATCCTCTTTGGAGTCTCCCCCTTACCAAGTATATCAACTTCAATACCAAACAACAACCTAGATTAGATCCACATACCATAGGATCAGTAGCACAGACATCTCACTGTGTTACTCCATAATGACACCAAGGTTTTACTATCCTTATACACCCATCCCACGGATCAAGGAGATTATATATTTCTTTTGCACATACACAAATCTACATTCTAAGAAAGTTAAAGCAGCAAAGTCAAGTACTCAGTTTAGGAAAAGCCAGAACTCAGTTTGCTTGTGCAAACTTAATTTGGCCCCTTATGCGTGTGCATTGTGAGAGTCTTGAATTATGTGATCACATACTGTTTCATTCAGCACCCAGAATAGATTGTGCTCACTGAATGAGTAGGTATTTAATATTTCCTTTTATCCTCATTGTTCAGTCTGGCCCCAGGCCTTATGTATTGCACAAAATGCTCTCCTCTGAAGACTGAATTATTGATTTCCTTATTGGTTTTCCCATGGTGCTCATCATTGCATCACCAGCATGCTTCACAACAGCCCTGTGAGGTGAGCTAGTATTATCCCTATTTTACAGATGGCAAATGGAGGCACAAACACACTGAATGTCAAAAGTATCCACCAGTTTTAGTGTCCAATCTGAGATACCTATGAGCTGAAATTCAGAAAAAATATAACACTATATTTGTTCAGAGAACACCTCTCATAGATTATAGTCGCTGCTCTCAGTGCTCAGTACTTCTGCAGATCAGGTCTAGGGCAGGGCAAGTAAATTTTTTTTTGTTTGTTCACAATTTTGAAAAGTCATTAAAAAGGTGAGAATCAGACAATGTTTCATTTTGGTGACTGAGCATTTTAAATATTTTTGAATTTGAAAATGTTAAAGGAAATTTAGAAAGAAGTCACATCAAGCTGGAAAAAAAATAACCAGAACATTTTAATTTGGATTTTTAAACAAACACACAAACCAATTCAGAGAAACTGTGGAGAAAGTAGATAAGGAAAAGTTATTTACTTATTCCCATAATACAAGAACTAGTGGTAGCCAAATGAAATTAATAGGCAGCAGGTTTAAAACAAATACAAGGAAGTTCTTCTTCACACAGCGCACAGTCAACTTGTGGAACTCCTTGCCTAAGGAGGTCGTGAAGGCTATGACTATAACAGGGTTTAAAAGAAAACTGGATAAATTCATGGAGGTTAAGTCCATTAATGGCTATTAGCCAGGATGGGGTAAGGAATGGTGTCCCTAGACTCTGTTTGTCAGAGGGTGGAGATGGTTGGCAGGAGAGAGATCACTTAATCATTACCTGGTAGGTTCACTCCCACTGGGGCACCTGGCGTTGGCCACTGTCGGCCAACAGGCTCCTGGGCTGGATGGACCTTTGTTCTGACCCAGTACGGCCATTCTTATGTTCTAAACTGACATAAGTTCCCAGGAAGTTTCAGGGTCACTGAACCTTCTTTTTTGCCAAAAGTTTTTGGTAGAAAATTTTGCCCAGCTCTATCCAGGCATCTCAAGTTGGATGGGCACCCAGAAAATGAGAAACAGTTTGTGGCCTTTTATGAAAGTTTGTGTTTAAGACACTTGCCCAGTAACACAAAGGAACTGTATGGCAGAGGTACAGATAGAATCCAGTTCACTAGAACAGCATTTGACTACCTTAGCCACTAAACTATTTTCTCTATTTCTGCAATCCCCGCCCCCAGCCTCATTCTCTTGCTACCAACTTCTGCAGCCAATAAAGGCTAGGCCTACTGAAAACAGCACCTTTCACTGCGCGACCCTTATTTCATCCCCAGAGTAGCGCCACCTTGTGCGCTGAATGAGACAGTGTCCTGTTGAAAAAAGAGCATAGGATTATGCAGTTAAACACTGTATCATAATACATACACACAAGGGGCCACAATTAAGGATGCAGGGTACATGCTAACATTTGAGTGTGTAATTTTGCGATCTGAACATTGTTTCCAAAAACCTGAAAAAAATTCAGAGTAAACAAGAATGTAATTTTCTTTTTAAAAATGTCTTGGTTGAGTTGGGTGTGGGGGAGAGGAGAAATTTATCAACTACTTCTAGTTATGGACCATGGATTCTCTAGACAGAAATTCAGGCAGGCTGGAAGCAGTGCCTAAGCTCCTTTTAGTCTGATTTAAGGTTACAGTCACAACTTTTGCTTGTTTACAGCTTCGTTGCCTTTTTACTTCATGATTTTCTGAATAGCTTGTTGAGATCTGTTGATTCTATGCTGCACTGTGGCTTGGCAAAGCTCATTTTTTCATTCACTTTTAAAAGTAGACTTTTACCTGGGAAATACTGAGCCATTTGACAAGATTTTTAAAAAACATCACCTACCTATATGGTCACCAAAGGGAGCCTTAGTGGTCTGACAGAGAAACAAACACTAATAAAATAGATAAGAGGCTTTGTTTCAAACTATCCAAGTATGGAAACTTGAGGGCAGTCATTGCAGCCCATCTATGCTAGGATAGAGTCCCCAGAGGGCAAGGTATTTAGGTAGGGGAGGGGGTGTCAAACAGCTCTCTGGGGAATGAATTATTGAAATCAATTACACCTGTTGTATGCTTCTTGTAGCTTTGATGCTGATATTGACAGTTATTTACTAAGCTTCTGCATAACCGACTCAACACCACTGTGTTTTTGTTTAGTGTTTGGAATTCAATTTCTGACTGTTCATATGACAAGGATCTCATAGGCCATAGTAACTAACTATGAAGGAACCTAGGACTTACCTCCACCACCTTACTCATGTTCAAACTACAGATTGCCTTATCTTCACTAGGATTATATCTCATTAGTTACCCAATGAAATTCATAGGTAGCAGATTTAAAACAAATCTAAGGAAGTACTTCTCCACAACACCCACAGTCAACCTGTGGAACTCATTGCCAGGGGATGCTGTGAAGGCCAAAAGTAAAACTGGCCATGGCCCCACAACCAGGACCAGAAGGACTTTCCAGTTTATTTGTATTCTTGGATTGATAGTGAGCAATGAGTGACTGGTTATCGCTAATGTCACCACAGTATTGCTCAGGAAACAGCTGGGGCAGCAAATTATACTGGAGGGGACAGGCTTTTCCAATGTTCTGCTTTTCCCAAATTTCCTTTAAAAAAAACCCACCCACCTGCACAAAATACACATTGGGAATCGTTCCATGCACACACTAATTAGTGGCTAAAACTGGTGCCATGGATTTTCTAGATAGAAATGTAGGCCCTGCTGTTGGTTGGCAATTAGCTTTTTAATCACTGCATCATCTGCTCCAGTAATTGGTTAAAAAGCTCTGCTACTGCTGCAATGGTGGTAGCAACAGTGAGAAATATTAAGAAGACATGTAGAGTAGAGACAGCCATAGCAAAGCAGGGTTTCAGTTCTGGAGTGTACTTAATTGTTGTCACCTCCCTATCCTCTTCTGCATACTTATTGGAGCATTGAGCCTGATTATTATTGTCAATTTCCATTCCCCCCCCTTGAAATCAACTAAAATTCAGATAATGCAAATTTAGTGCAATTTTCAGATGAGTATATTTCTGCTCAGTTATGTACAGCAAATACTATCAAGTAACCACACCTTGCAATGGCAGGATCAGGGTGCAGTCACTAGGCAGAAACTCAGCAGGAGTCCCAAGTTAAGCAGGGGTGGGAGATAACACCTCTCAAAGTCAGGTGTTTTTTCTGATGCAACCAAAATAGAATAAAGCATCAGGTCCTCTTCTTTGTGTACAGGCTAACACTCCTTGAACTTCAACACCCACCATCCAACCAGGGCAACTTTCGTACCTCACTGAAGTTAAATCCCTCTGTTCTCAGAAACATTGCTGTGAGCCAAGCCCCTTTTAACTAGTTCAGCTGCATCTAATCATCTCAGACATCCTCATGCTCCCTTCACCCAGAGCTCAGGTCAGCAAGGGGAGTCTTAAAGGGATAAGTGCAATTGTCCTCTGCTACGCCAGTGTAAAGCTGGATACACCATCTCTAAAGTCAGTGTTATTCACGTTTCAGTCAGTGGCACGGTTTGTCCTGGGGGAGGACCCCGCAGTGCTCAGTTCTATAGCCCCAACCCCTAACCTTGAACACAAGGTCACCCTGTGCAGAGGGTACCATTTTGAGACCCCAGGCAGCACAGAGCAAAATGGAGCAGCTAACTCTCAGCAGGGGATCTGGCTTTCAGGGGGCCCCTCGCTGCCTCAGAGACCCTTGCAACTGTATGGGTTGCAAGTGCCTAATGCCATTATTGGTTCCATTAGCTCTCTGAGGTCTGTTGTGCATAATCACTATACAAACACCTAGCATTTTATTTAGATTTGTACAAGATGTATGAAGAGCGCCCATCCAATGCTCTGAGCACCGCTGACCATTTTTTAAAATGACACTCAAATAGAAAGAGTCACTGCCCTGATGAGCTTCAATTCTAAAACAGGTCAGACAGGCAAAGGCTGGGAGGGAAGACAGGCACAGGTAGGTCACAGTGAGTCACCAGGGATAGAACCCTTGTTTCCGAGTCACAGGGCAATGTCCTAGTCACTAGATGACACTGCCTCTCAGTACAGGTAGACTGGGATAAAACATGTAAATAACAGCAGAATTGGGTCCAGCATCTGGAAGTCCTGCGATTTAACCCCCAGATCCCCAGTGTCAGTCTTGATTAGCCGGGCCTCCCTTTTGGGACACCAATGGGTTGTAAGGGACCATCATGGCTGTTAGGTCCCCTCTAGGGGGTATATACCCCCTGTCCCAACTATATGGCATCCCAAGGATTCCCAAAGCACTTCAAATCACCTCATCAGCCACTGAAATGCACTGTCTCTGAGGAGGAACAAAGCAGCTATTCATCAGTACGCAACAGCACCGTCTACATAGCGGTTTGGAGCGCTTAGAGTATGTCTACACGGCAATAAAAAACCCTCAGCAGTGAGTCTCGGAGCCTGGGTCACTTGATGTGGGTTCACAGGGCTCAGGCTGTGGAGCTAAAAATAGCAATGTAGACATTTGGGCTTGAGCTTCAGCCCAGGCTCTGAAACCCACTCCCTTTGCAGGGTCTCAGAGCCCAGGCTGCAGTAAGAGACTGAACATCTACACTTCAGTTTTATAGCCCTGCAGCCTGAGCTCTGAGCAGGGCAGTGAGCTATATGGGCCCACGGTGCCCGTGCTCCAGGAATATTCAGGGCCCGGGGGCCTAGCTCCACCAAAGTTCAGGGCCAGGTCTCTCCTCCAGGCCCGCCTGCTGCCCCTGCGCACCTCGCCATAGCATTTCCTGGCCCTGCCTGCCACCCCTGGGCAATTTAAAAGGGCCCGTAGCCCCCAGCCATTGACACCACCACAGCAGTGTAGCAGGACTAAGGCGGCTTCCAGTCCGCCGTCGCTCTGCGCCGCTGAAAGCCCTGAATCTCCTCCCACACTAATGTAACTCCAGTCAGGAGTTATTCCTGTTTTAACCTGGAGTAATGGAATAGTGTTCTAGTCTACTATCAGCCAGGGCAATGGTTGCCAAGATTCCATGGACTCTTCCAAAGAGTGATCCTGATTCTCCTTTACCATGCACCGCTGCAGTCATTTACACCAATGCAAAGTGGGTGCAAAAGGCTTCCATAGACTGGCAGTAGTTTACACCTATACTGTCCCAGCATAAATGACTAGACAAGAGTTAGGACAATAGGGCCTGTGGGCCAGATCCTCAGCTTCAGTTAAACAGTGTAACTCCATGAAAATCAACAGCGTTGCAGTGATTTACACCAGCTGAGGTCAGCCCCAGCATGTCCCTATAACATGGGAATCTGATGTGATGCTGGGTGGATTGTTATCAGGGGAGGGAGAGAATCTTAGGCCTTGTCTACACTGCGCAGTAAAGCAGCTTTCTGCATTATAACTCCTGAGGTATACACACTACCAAGAAACTGCGCAGTTGCAGGGCTGAAAAAAAAACACCCCGACAAGAGGCATACAGCTTTCTGCACTGGGGCTACAGCGCCGCAGTGCCAGTGCAGACACCCTAGTTGATTACAGCGCTGTGACTGGCCTCTCGGAGGTGTCCCACAATGCCTGTTCTTGCCTCTCTGGTCATCAGTTTGATCTCACTGCCCTGCCCTCAGGTAACACCATGCTCCACACACCAGATGATTGCCTGCTTGGAGCAATGCTGAGCTGCTGAACTCCTCAGCATTTGGGGCAAGGAGGCTGTCCAGTCCCAGCTGTGCTTCAGCTGTAGGACGGATTTCATAATGCATGATAGAAAGGGTCCATGACTGGGACACCCTGCAGTGCAGGGTGAAAGTGAAGGAGCTGCAGAACACCTGCCACAAGGCACGGGAGGCAAACCTCTGCTCCGGTGCTGTGCCCACAAGCTTCCGGTTCTACAAAGAGCTGAATGCGATACTCAGAGGTGACCCCAACTCCACTGAGAAGGCCACTGTGGATACTTCAGTGGCTTGTGTGTCAGTCGAGAGTGACCAAGCCAGGAGGAGGAAATCTTGGACGAGGATGTGGAGGGGGACCAGAGGCAGAGGATGACTCGGAGGCCAGACATGCATGCAGTCAGGAGCTCTTTTCTACCCTGGAGCCAGTGACAGCTGTCAGAGCTTGGCAAAGTGCAAACAGGAGAGGAGGCCCTGGTAAGTGGCTTTGACTTTGGGAATCCTTGAAGTGAGTTGAGGGCAGGAGTGTTGCAGAACACAGGCTTGTGTATGTATGATGTGCGTACCACTGCCTGCCTAGTCTGAGCAGTGAAACAGGGTGTTGATTGACTACCTCACTTCATGGGAATTTGCCTCAGAGATCTCCACAAATCTCTCATGGAGATACTGAGCAATCTGCTGCTGCAGGTTTTTGGGTAGAGCTGCTTTGTTTCTTGTCCCACTAAGGGTAACTTTCCTGCACCACTTTGCAGTCACTGCGGGGGGCGGGGAGGGGACCATTGCTGCAGACAGGCGAGTGTATAAGGGCCAGGGCAGAAGCTGCAGGCTTGGAGAAGACCCTTCCTTGATTCCCTGCTCACTCTCAGCAGTGAGATATCTTCCATAATGAACACAGCCTGCGGAAAATGCGGGGACAGGAATAATTATAAGCTTTCCCCCCCCCCCGCCCAGTGCTGGTTCTCCCAAGAGCCACGTGCCCACAGTATGGTCCTGGAACACTGATTTCCCCTGCCCCTGTGGCTACTTACCATTTTGGGAGTGTTGTGGCTCATGTGTGCTTGCCTGGGGTCAGCCAGTTAGTGACAGGTGTGCAAGTACTGGCTGTGTTTAAAAGCACTGATTTAGTGGTCTGTGTGTTGCAAACAATACATCTTCTGTAAAATGTTGCGTTTTGGCTTCACAGATATGACCTTGGGAGCCCAGCCTCCCTCTTTGTTATTGCCAGCTGAATGGCTGCGCAGAATTAGAAAGCAGCTACAAAGAACTAAAGATGACTTTCTGCGTGATGTCATGATGCACTCCGTAGCCAAAAAACAAGCATTGAAGGAATGGCAGGACAGCGAGGAAAGAGACCAAAGGGAGAATGCGTTGCGCCAGAACAAAGCCACAGAGCAGCTCTTAAACATTATGGAACGCCAAGCGGACACGCTCCAGGCGCTACTGGCGCTGCAAACAGAGCAGCTCCGCACCTGCCCTCCCCTGCAGCCGCTGTCACAAAACTCTTTCCCACGCACCCCCACCCCCTTTCCCCCCAGACACTGCCAACACACTCTTATCAACCTCCTGGCTCAAGTCCGTACCTGCTGCATCCCACTCCTGCCCCGTCACAGTCTAGCCTTGTGGACTTCCACTACCCACTGCACTCGACACCCGTTCCTCTGCAGTCTAGCCCTGCTGAAGTACAGTACCCGCTGCATTGAATCCAAAGGACAAAGTTGCATATGATACCTGGACAAAAGCACACACAACAGTCATTCAGCACTTGCTCAGCCTGTTGTTGAACTGCTCCTTGCTGCTATCAAGGTTTCCTGTGTATGGCTTCATAAGCCACAGCGGGGTCTCCCAGGATCACAATGAACATTTCAACTTCCCCTACAGTGATCTTCTGGCCCAGGAAGAAAGTCCCTGCTTGCAGCTTCCTAAACAGACCAGTATTCCAAAAGATGCAGGCATCATGCACCTTTACAGACCAACCTGCGTTAATATCAGTGAAACTCCCATGGTGATCCACAAGCTCTGGAGAACCACACAGAAATATCTCTTTTGATTAATGTACTCGGTGGCTAAGTGTTCTGGTTCCAGAAGTGGAATGTGCATGCCATCTATCGCCCCTCCGCAGTTAGGGAAGCCCATTTGTGCAAAGCCATCCACAACATCACGCACGTTGCTCAGAGTCATGGTCTTTGGAGCAGGATGTGATTAATGGCCCTGCAAACTTGCGTCAACACATGTCCAACAGTCAACTTTCCCACTCTGAACTGGTTAGCGACCGATTGGTAGCAGTCTGGAGTAGCCAGCTTCCACAGTGCAGTCGCCACACGCTTCTCCAAGAACAGGGCAGCTCTCATTCTCATGTCCTTGCGCCGCAGGGCTGGGGCGAGCTCATCACACTGTCCCATGAATGTGGTTTTCCTAATCCGAAAGTCCTGCAGCCACTGCTTGTCATTCCAGACGTGCATCATGATGTGATCCCACCCTTCAGTGCTTGTTTCCCAAGCCCAAAAGCAGCGTTCTACTGCAGTCAGCACCTCCATGAATGCCACAAGGAATCTTATGTCGTAGCAAGTACACGTGGTGAGATCAACGTTGCACTCCTCTTGCCTTTGTAGTTTAAGGAATAACTCCACTGCCACTCATAAAGTGTTAGTGAAAGCGAGCAGCATATTGGTCAACTGTGCAGGATGATTCCTGCAGACCGAGAGGCAGAAAGCACAGTACACAAACCATTGAAAGATGGCGCCAAATGCAGATGGAAACACAGGGATTGCTGGGATGCGAAGCAATGCACCATGGGGCATTGGGACAGGACTCAGGATGCCCCGCCACACGCTCCGCCTTCCCACAACTCTTAGTGACAGAGGAGGAAGAGAAGTTCTGTGGGATAGCTACCCAGAGTGCACCACTCCAAACACTACTGCAAGTGCCACAAGTGTGAACACACAAAAGAGATTTCTGTTCAGCGCTCGCTGAGCGGCGCTGTAACTGCCGGCGATTTAACTCTGCCAGTGTAGATATACCCTTACTGTCAGATCCCAGATCTCAATGTGATATTTTACAGTGATTTTACTACAAATTACAGCAGTTTTGTCCAGACTATCACTGTCCAATTTGGGTGTGCCTTTCCTCTCTTGCAGAAGATCTTATTTAATAGATAAACTGAGCTGTGTCCCACTGGACAAAAAGAAGTTACATTCCACACTACATCAGGAGGCAGCAGGTTTGTTTAATCATCTTGATTTTTAAACTTGTGCAATTTTTTTGTTTTTGCTACCCAGTAAGCAAATCTGTTTGCATAACCTGATTTCAAATGCAACTCGGATCAAGATTTTTAATAAGTGGATGATTTGTACAATGAGAGCCCTGCAGTCTCTGACAGAATCGCTTTGATGAGGGGATGTTTCTTTAATTATGCTAAAGGCCGATTACCCCATTACTGCTGCATTGTTTTGCAGATTGTATATAATTTTGCTCTTTCCAGAGCTTTGTTGCTATAACTCTGAGGAAAATGCAAATGTCAAGGAGATATTTGAGACGCATTAAGCAAGAGATGAGGATGTCTTAGCGAATTCAATTTAAGCTACAACATTAAAGTTATTTTGTTGAATAAAACATAATGTAATAATGAGCCTGCATATGTCAACTCTGAGGAGAAAGTAATAATCGTTGGATAGCTAGCTTTCCCTTCTACTTTCCTACACCCCCTCCTTTCTTACCTTCATTGGAGTTAGAGAGGGTGCTGCAGAGGGAATCTTTCTCTAATACATGCTTCTTTTGGGGTTAAGTATATTTCCTGTGGTTGTACTTCAGAGCAGAATAATGTGTTCAATTCACAAGCACTTCACAATAGCACTAATGAGACATCACAGATTGCATGTTTCTTACCTCTTTATCATCCAGGAGGAGTAAATTGCCTTTTTTGAAGAACTTGTAATTAACTGAAATGTTTTGTGGCCTGTTTTTGTAGAGCACAGTGCACAGAGGTGGAGAATCGCTAAGGGTTAATTTGTGTTGACCATGAGGGAGTGATGAAGAAATGTTATGGCTGGGATGTAGGTAATATTGGTCTATCATATGAAAGCACCATTTGAGACAAGAGGCCTGATTCTCCAATCTGCCTTGTCCCTGGCATAGTCAATTACGCTTTTGCAAAGTGAGTGGAAAACGCAATCACATCTGAACTGTAGCACTTTACAGCCACCATGTTTTAACTCTGGTAGATATCTACAGCTGGTCACAGCTGATTCTATGACATAGTTACATCCACAGTTAGCCTCAACATGGGTGCAGGGGTTCAGCTTTCAGCAATGCTTTACAGCCTCAGGTCTTTAACGTGTGAGTGATGTTGCCCTTTAAGTATGGAAAAGACAAAGGACTTTTCATGACCACCAGCTAAACGAGTCGTTTAGGTCAAGTGGCTGAGGCCTGTGTTTTTGGAGCTGGACATTCAGGCTTCTGGTGCTGCCTTCCTAGTTGACCAATACCTGTGTCTGCTGCTGTGGATTTCTGTTACACTAGCCCAGTGCTCTGGTGAGTGATGATAATGAAATAACTACAGGTATTTTTATATGCATCAGGAAACTGAGTGAGCAGAATTTATCAGTGCTTCCTTAAACACAGAACTTTGTGGTTCCCTTAAAAGCCACAGGGCACTTTTTGGCAATAATTCACTGTGCAACATCTGTTATCAACAGGGGTACAGTCAGAGGAACCAAAATTCCTGAGGTTACCCCCTATACATAGCTTCTCTCAGTCTACTCCTCTACCCTTCAGGTACCTTGGATACTCTATCATCATCATCAAGGAGCATCCAAGATAAGAATCTGACATGATGCTAACAGACACTGAGTTCTGAAATCTCATAATTTCTACTCTAGTCTTGAAACTGCTTGGACCTGAATTATATCTAAGGACTTTTTTGCCCTGACAGGAAAATGCATCCTTAAGAAGAGAGGTCAATAGGTCAGGTAATATATAAAAACTACCAAGGCTGTTGATTGTTGCAGATTCCACCAGAGGTGCTGTGTGTTCCATACAGAGTTAACCTACCCTTCAGCGGAATGTAGCATGGGGAGCGGAAACTCATTTTCAGACCTTTCAGAACATCTACAATCCTATACTAAAGCAATTGGAGTTTTGTAGGTTGTGGGATGACTTGAATCATTCAAAAACAATGATACAGGTATCGCTCTTCAATTATTTCTGTCCTGTTCTTTCCTAATTTATACTGGTCTAGGAAGACCAATTGTCTGCCCCATTGAGAGAAGTTGCCCAGTACTCCCTAGATTATACTACTGCAGTAGGCTAGAATTATTTTAGCTTTAAGGAAAATATTTTTACACAGTCATGGAGTCAGTTTCTAGGGACAGAAAGGGTAATTAATCAAGACCACCACCATTAATCATGCTGGGGTGTGACAGCTTGCAAAATTGTCAAGTTTTAATGCACTGGCCTGATTTTATTTAGTCATCATCCAGTGAAGAATAGCTAAGCTAAACAGCCAAGCTTACGTAGCCCACTGGTGAATGTGTGCTACAACTTGAGCTAAAAAGCCATGGCTCTGCAGATTGGGGGTGTATCAACTCACATTCCATGGGATGTATGAAGCTAAAGGGGAAATGGAAGAGAAATGAGAGAATAAATACAGGGCAGAAGCAGGAGCTAAAACAAGCATCCTGAGCTTAGACAGTCAGGAATTACTCTCCTATGGGAGGACAGCAAAGGCTCCTAAAGCAGTAGGACAGCAGCAGTTTGGACTCGGGGATGGTGAGCTCCCATCAGGTTTTGGTCCATTGTGAAGTTGAGTGCCCTGTATAAGGGGGTGATAATGTGTATGTCTGCAGACATGGCCACTGGCTTTGTGATTACTCCAGTGCAGCGTCCACAACACATACACACCCACCCCATGTGAGGGATACATGGAGGATTCAGTCCCTGTGACATTGCACTCCACATGTTTATGGAAATATGCTTATGAGTGTGAATATAATGTAACTGGAATATGCTTTATGCAAAAGGTATCTTGTAAAGTATCATTACAAAGCTTATAATCTACTGAGTGTGTTCATCCTATGTGTATGTATGTATCATTCTTGTATCTGAAACTAGAAATATGAAGTATTATTCTGAGGTACTACTGTAATTACGCAAAGTGTGGGCCATTAATGGTGACTTAGAATCTTGATGGCTCCCATTGACTGGGACAATTGGTTGTAAATGATTTCTTTACCTGCAAGCCTTCTTGTGGACATGGGGCCAGCCTGTGGGTAACGAAGAATGAGGTCTTACAGTGACATGTGACCATGTCACCTGATACTGAAATCCGTCTTAAACCTGGTGCTTTTCCATTTAGAAGGAGAGGTGGGAACCCACAGAGACAAAGGATTCCTGCCTTGAGGCAAAGCTATAAAAGGGGGTGGAGCAGAATAAGGAAGGCAGCAGTCATAAGAAATCTCCTAATTACCACCTGAGCTGCAACTAACAAGGACTGTACCAGGGAAAGGATTGGGCCCAGAATAAGAAGGAGTCTAGTCTGTGAAAGAAGCTTATTGGAACATCTTTGAGAGTAAGATTTACCTATACTAAGTTTCTTAATACATTAGGCTTAGACTTGCGTGTTTTTGCTTCATTTTACTTGGTGACTTACTTTGTTCTGCCTATTACTTGAAACCACTTAATCGTACTTTTTATTCTTAATAAAATCACATTTGTTTATTATTAAACCCAGAGTAAGTGAATAATACCTGGGGGAGCAAACAGCTGTGCATGTCTCTCTATCAATGTTACAGAGGGCGGACAATTCATGAGTTTACCCTGTATAAGCTTTATACAGAGTAAAATGGATTTATTTGTGGTTTGGAGCCCATTGGGAGCTGGGTGTCTGGGTGCTGGAGTCAGGTAACCTGCAGAGCTGTTTTCACTTAAAGCCTGCAGCTTTGGGGGCGTGGACCAAACCTGGGTCTGTATTGTAGCAGACTAGCATGTCCAGCTCAACAAGGCAGGGCTCTGGAGTCCCAAGCTGGCAGGGAAAATGGTCTCAGAGGTAATTCCAGCACATCAGGTGACAGTCCCAAAGGGGTCTCTGTGACCAAACCCATCACAGTCCCAATGACTGGGTCAGAGCAGCAGTTATGGAACTGCCCCAGTTCCTGCTCCCACCCTGGTGTGGTTCCCATCCTCCTCAGCCCTTGGTAGTTCCCTTCACAAACACAGTTGACTTTGTCAATGTGCAGGGCTCATTTGAAAAATGTTGGAATCGTTTAAATCATGGGTAACTCTGAAAAGCCTTACAACTGACACGCAAGAGCAGAGACAGTCTGATTAATTGCAAGGGCATTTTCTGACTGGTTTAATTAAAAGAATGAGATAACCCAGAGGAAGAGTTACATTATTAGCACTAGAAAACTGAGGCAAGGAGACTCCAGTAGGCAGCACCACATCTTCCTTTGGAAAAGAAAGAAACTAGTGAGTCCAGTTCCAGAGGTTTTCATCCTTTACTCTAGTTCCTCTGTGAAAACAGAGCTCTACAGAGGGAGGGATACCAGAAGTTCTAACCATCATAACAATATATTTGTACAACTTGGCCACTATATTACAAGCCAAAAAATGAGTAGCCACAGGGGCTACACTTTCAAAGGGAGAAATGCTTAGTTTTAAATTAGATACCTACAGTTTCAGACCCTTCTATGATGAGGATAGCCATTCTCCTACATTTACCATAACCTAACATGGGAACAGAATGGGCCTGGCTACAGAACACCAACTCCACATCCGCAATCACCACATCGGGGGCAAATAGCATCTTTGCATGAGCAGATGGCCAGCTAGATATGTGGCTGGCATTTGTGTGTGCCTACAGCTCCATGTTGCTCAACAGCTTTATTCTCTCACTAACAGAAGTTGGTCCAATAAAAGACGTTACCTCACCCACCTTGTCTCTCTAATATCCTGGGACCAACACAGCAGCAACTGCACTGCATACAAGCCCTTATTGTCTATGTCACACTTGAATTCATAGAATCATAGAACCATAGGATTAGAAGGGACCGCAAGGGACATCTAGTCTACCCCCCTGCCAAGCTACAGGGTATGTTGTGTCTAAGCCATCCAAGAGAGATGACTATCCAGCCTCCTTTTGAAAACCTCCAGTGAAGGAGCTTCCACTACATCCCTAGGGAGTCTGCTCCACTGTCCTACTGTTCTTACAGTTAGGAAGTGATTCCTGAGATTTAATTTAAATCTGCTATGCTGTAGTTTGAACCCATTGCCTCTTGTCCTGCCCTCTGTGGCAAGAAAGAACAACTTTTCTCCATCTTTTTATGGCAGCCTTTCAAGTATTTGAAGACTGCTATCATGTCCCCTCTTAATTTCCTCTTTTCCAAACTAAACATATCCAGTTCCTTCAGCCTTTGCTCATATGGCTGGCATTCCATCCCTTTGATCATCTTTGTCACTCACCTCTGGATCCCTTCCAGTTTCTATACATCCTTTCTATACATTGGTGACCAAAACTTTCTATACATTGGCGGCTTGCATGCTGTGCCTCTGATAATGAAACCTACATTTGCATTTGCTTTTTTTGCAGCATCACCACATTGCTGATTCATGTTGAAGTTGTGATCCACTATAACTCCCAGATGCTTCTCAGCAGTGCTGCTGCCAAGCCAGTTATCCCCCATTCAGCATTTGTGCATTTGGTTTTTCTTCCCTAAGTGTAGCACCTTACGCTTGTCTTAGCTGAGTTTCATTTTGCTTTCTATAGCCCAGTTCTCCAGCTTATCAAGATCTCTTTGAATTTTAGCTCTTTCCTCCAAAGTGTTTGCAAATTCCCACCCTGCTTTCTGTCATCTGCAAATTTGATCGGTGTGCTCTCTATTCCTACATCCAGGTCATTAATAAATATTAACACCAGACCTAGCACAGATCTCTGTGGACCCCCACTTGAGATTTCCTTCCACTCTGATATCATTTCATTAATAGTTACTCATTGTTTGTGTTTGTTTAACCATTTATGTATTCATGTAATGGTAGTTCCACTCTGCCTGCATTTCTCTAGCTTACTTATCAGAATGTCATGTGGAACTGTGTCAAAAGTCTTGCTAAAGTCCAAGTATATTATGTCCCCCTCCTTCCCGCCAAACCAGTTACCGTCAAAGAAGGAAATCAAACTGGCTTGGTGTGATTTCTTAGTAAATCCATGCTGGCTGCTAGTGATCACTCCTAGCAATTGATTATGACAACTGCAGCAGCATCTAGGGACACCCAGCCAGGCAACAAGGATCCATGGTGCTAGGTGTTGTATACACAATAATAGGCACGGATCTGGTTTTTGCTTGTTTCTTGAATCACCTAACATAAGTTTGGGGCACTCCTAACAAAATGGCAGAGAAGACCCAAGTGATTGCTGAAATGGGTTTTATTTTCAGATACTTGCTCTACTTCCCCACCCCCAGTAATGCCATGTGTCTCCATCCCACACTCTACACCATCCATGCATCTCCATCCAGCACTTCTCATCATCCATGCATCTCCATCCAGCACTCTCCTAGGATAGCGTTCCCTAGGGACAGCGCTGTGAGAGATGATCAAGTCACATACCATGTGCATAACCTTGATGTGGAAAGAGCCCTGCCCATCTGCCTGCATTTAACAAACTGTGATTTAAGCACAGTATTTATCATTAAGTTCAACTAAAATCTCTGAAGACATGATTTATTAAACATTAGTGCTAGCTCTAATTCCATACATTTCAATTTTACATCATTAACTTTACAAAAAAAAAACCATTTGTACAACTTAGTCAGAAGTCTAACTGATGAGGGACTGTAGCATCTAAAATCTGCTAAAGTGTATTTAGAATTACATTATTTGCATCTAAATGATTAAAAGTTTCATTCTTGAGCTACATTTATGATGCCATTGGCACTAGTTACATGGAAGTGAAAACTAAGGACAAAATATATTACAGATTGTGCTGAACTGGGTGCTGGCGAGAGGACTACCATGACCATTTACTGATGAGAGATAGAGAGGTCCAAATGGTTGTCATTAAAGACTTGCCCACTTCTCCTGCTTTGAGCTAGCTAGCATTACTGTCGTACCCCTGACGCTGTAACTCACCTACGTTTACTAGGAGGAATATTAACAATGCTACATTGTAGTCACTTGGTTATCAAAGGCCAATGAAAAAAAGGTTAGGGTGACCTCGTTACCTGCTTCAGTTAAACACACTGGGCCTGATTGTCTGCTCTGGCCAAGCCATCCTTGGTGAAGGACCAGAGTGAGACAGACAACAAAGGTGACTTTAAATCACCTTTACATTCTCTCAGTCCTGGAGCAGTCCAGGGCTGGCTCAACCTCCAGTGTAATTTAGAGCAGCCTGCAGGTCTCAAGGGGGCATTCTGGCAGCTGGAATATGGCCATGTCTCCAATGCTCTAAGAGTGTGTCCTGTACTAAGGTGGACTGGAAGGGATATAGAGCCACTTCAGCATCTCCACACATCCTGGGGTCCCCTAAACAGAAGGTGAATGGTCAAGGGAACACTTCTCGGCTGATCATGCCACTGAAGAAGTGCAAATCAGCCCAAGCAGGACCAAGAGTGTGGCCCATTTCTGGTACACTCAGGGCCCCCTATACTACACACACAGTCATATCAGGAAACCTGCCTACAACATGGCTGTCCCTTCAACGTATTATGTACACATATGCAATTTGCAGTGGAGACTGGGCCAAAATGTGATATATGGCAAGAGCTTCTTGCAAGACAAGTTTAGCACAGCACCTATTGGCCCAGTTAGAGTTAAGCTCATAATTTGTTGCCTACTGGCCACAAGGGGCCCAGCTGGACTCCTATCTGAGGCAATCTGTGAGATATACGCAAAATATAGGATATAAGTTTGAATCCTCTATTAATAAGTCTGCTTCATTCTCTGGCCAGTATTGAGAGACACAACCAGTCTAAATTGGAAAAACAGAACCGTATGGGCTAACCCAGTGTCCTGGGGATTGCGCCATTTCAGATTATCTGAGTTTGTCCAACAGGTTGGTGAATATCCAGCTGTTGGCATTATTGCAGAGGCAGCATCCTCAGCTCCTGTAGAGTGGGAAGAATGATGATTAAGGAGCAACTCTTCTAGCATTCCAGAAGGAGTCAAGTCTTTCTGAGCCAGAAAAATGCACTGGGATGCTAGAGCCTAAAGGGTCAGCAAATACAAAGAGGAATAGCAGCTGGGGAGAGGGAGGGAACATCTATGTTTCTCTACGAAAGATGGAAAGGCAGCAGTTCTCGTTATTTTATAGATTTTCTTCTGCTTGGAAAACCATGACCCAGAACACATCCTATGCTTCAGGGAGCTCAAGGACAGCAGATGTGTCCCCATGCTGCCTGGGGATGCTTCTCTCCTTGGTAGAGCAGCAGGGCAAAATCTGGCCTTTAATAAGAACAGAGGAAGGTGATTGACATCAAGTCCAAGTTTGTTACCAATAACAAGGCTATGCATGTAATCCTACCTCCACCCACTAACTAGAAACCAACACAGAGCAAAGGAACGCCAGAGGAGGAAAGAGCAATGGGCTATACCATTAGTAACGAGATAATCCAAATTGCACATGATAGAATGGCTTTAAAATATTCAAGATTTCAAAAACAATTTCCTTTTTGACTTGATGGGCCTCTGATATGTTATATTTTAAAATAAAATCCCTGTTCTAAAGCATTAGGTATGTTTCAGGGGGAAGAAGGAATGAGGGTGTTAACCAGTCATGCAGAATTCCTTGAATTTTAAATATTTAGAGCAAATCCATTTATATTTCCTTTCTAAAATGCCAGAGTGAGATTAAGCTGGGATCATTCATGGTTTTAACGTAGGATTCAGGACATCAATCTGAAAGGAAGGGGATGGTGCTGTCGTGTTCCTTCGAATCAGATTTGAAACAGAAAACAAACTCTCATGCACTTGCTGTAGCATTTAAGAGATGCAGCTACTTCCTGGAAAACATCAAGAAACATTCTGTGTAAAAGCAATTCTGCGTATCACTCAGTTTGTTCCAATTTCTCTTCTCCATTTTTTTTAATTACAGCATGAAAAGAGTAACATGAGGGTAGGTGATTTACAGTTCACTGATTCTTGCTGTTTATTCCCCAGTGGAAATCATAAATCCATATGATGCCATTCATTTACACCGGTGCAACAGTCACTAGTTTCCACCACTCAGGTCAAATTCTGCTCTCCTACCCAAGATAAATTGTTATGGTCTCATCATCCTAATGACCCACATTGAGTATTCAGTTGATCTACATCCCACGTCTGAAGAGCTGATTTAAACCTTCAAGGATTTAAACCTGTGCTGGGATCCTGCACTTAGGTAAAACTCCAAAGGGAGGTTTATGTGCTATTTTTGTTTGATGATACAGCTGCCTTAACTGTTACATTATATTACAACTACATTACATTACAAATCCACCTCCACACACATACACTTTTAGACACAGAATCTGGATTGTTTTTGAATGGATTAAGTATTCTTTAGTGTTTGCCTAGCAGTCTGGATTATTCATTTTCCAAGACTACACAGGGTTCATTTAAACTGTTCGTGATTCATTGTTTGTGGGGAGTGGACACCTGAATCACACCCCATTGTTTCTGCTCCTTGATTGGTCAAGTGAGACATTTTAAACAGGAGCATAGCAGATAGCAAACTGCAAACAGCACACATCTGATAAATTTCTTCTCATGTGAAAAAATGTCCATCCCTCTAAAAATATGCATTGCACTATCCTGTCACTTTTCCAGCTCTGCTAGACCTATTCAGAGATTGGATGATCAGAAACTATTGCAGTATTCATTATGGCGAGGGCCCTACCAAAATCACGGTCCATTTTGGTCAATTTCACGGTCATAGGATTTTTAAAATCATAGTTTTCATGATTTCAGCTATTTAAATCTGAAATGTCATGGGTTTGTAATTGTAGGGATTCTGACCCAAAAAGGAGTTATGGGGTGGTTGCAAGGTTATTGTAGGAGGGGGTTGCGGTACCGCTATCCTTCCTTCTGCGCTGCTGCAGCGCTGCCTTCAGAGCTGGGCAGTTGGAGAGCAGTGGCTGCTGGCTGGAAGCCCAGATCTAAATGTAAGGGGACTGTTGTTGGCTAGCTCCCAGTACCCACAGAAAGGGGAAGGGTCAATGGGAAATCAGGACCCTGAGACTGACAGTCCCTAGGAACAATGGGGAGAAGCCAATGCTGCAGGGGGTCCCGTCCTCCATGTGAGCTGGAATTGCCTTGGTCAGACAGAGTGGGGCCAAGTTAAGGAGAAAGCATGGGCCCAAGCAGAGCCATGCCAGATCCAGAGGGGCCAGAAAAGCAGCCCAGGAAGCCAGTCAGTGCTCGGAGCAGAGTTACAGAAGCAGCCCACAGAACAGACCTGTCCTGGGAGCAGAGCTGCAGCAACCAGAGCTAGAGGGGCCAGAGAAGCAGCCCAGGGAGCTGGAGGCAGAACAGCAGCAGCAGCCATGCTGCGGCAGAGTGCTGGAGCTGAGGCAGAGTTGTGGAGCTGGAGCTGGGACTGGAGCAGTCAGGAGCCAGGTGTGGTGGTGAGCAGCTGGGGAGAGTGAGGGGGACCCTGAGCAGCAGACCCAGCGCAGGGAGACATCCCCAGCCAAGAGGCCCTGCAGGCCAAACTTGGAGGGGGATCATAACCCCGACGGGGCGGGGGTGATGCTGGGAAGAAGGGTCCTGCCACCTAGAGCCTGAAAGCATGTGGCCACCGCCAGAGCAAGTATCTGACCCGCAGCGTCCCTGCAGCACAGCTAGAGCCTGAGAAGGGGGCCTGGGCCTTGTGAGGAACAGACTGAACTTCCCTTGCATCCCAGAGATGCTAGCTGTGATGTCCCCATGCCTCAGAGTGGGGTGACGCGTTTTGCTTTAACCTTTCCCATTTTTTCCTTATTTTTTTAAATTGATAGCTGTTTAATAAATTGTATTTGCTTTGAATTGTATGTAATGATCAGTGGGTCAGGGAAGCGTCCAGTGCAGATAGAGAACCCCAGAGTGGGGACATCCTAGCCCTTGCCCTCAGTTACCACAACAAGGTTGGGGATCAAGCCCCCCATGAATCCTGGTGTCATAAACAGATAGCTAAGGGTTAATGTCTCTTCCACCTGAAGCACCTGACCAGAGGACCAATCAGGAAACCGGATTTTTTCAACTCTGGGTGGAGGGAAGTTTGTGTCTGAGTCTTTGTTTTCTGCCTGCCTGCTTTCTCTGAGCTTTGGAGAAGTAGTTCTACTTTCTAATCTTCTGTTTCTAAGTGTAAGGACAAAGAGATCAGATAGTAAGTTATATGGTTTCTTTTCTTTAGTATTTGCATGAATATAAGTGCTGGAGTGCTTTGATTTGTATTCTTTTTGAATAAGGCTGTTTATTCAATATTCTTTTAAGCAATTGACCCTGTGTTGTATCATCTTAATACAGAGAGAACATTTGTATGTATTTTTCTTTCTTTTTATATAAAGCTTTCTTTTAAGACCTGTTGAAGTTTTCTTTACTTCAGGGAAATTGAGTCTGTACTCACCAGGGAATTGGTGGGAGGAAGAAATCAAGGGGAGATCTGTGTGTTGGATTGCTAGCCTGATTTTGCATTCCCTCTGGGGGAATAGGAAAGTACTTTTTGTTTCCAGGATTGGGAACAGAGAGGGGGAGTCTCTCTGTGTAGTTTCACAGAGCTTGTGTCTGTGTATCTCTCCAGGAGCACCTGGAGGGGGGAAGGGAAAAAGGATTATTTCCCTTGGTTGTGAGACTCAAGGGATTTGGGTCTTGGGGTCCCCAGGGAAGGTTTTTCAGAGGGACCAGAGTGCCCCAAAACACTCTAATTTTTTGGGTGGTGGCAGCAGGTACCAGGTCCAAGCTGGTAACTAAGCTTGGAGGTTTTCATGCTAACCCCCATATTTTGGACGCTAAGGTCCAAATCTGGGACTAAGGTTATTACACCTGGGCCCAGCCTTGTTGGGGTTACAAGGACTCTGACACACAGTAGACTGGAAGGGGAGCCCTCGAGGTCAGGCAGGCCTCTGGGTAAGGGAAGTGGGAGCGAGGACTCAGATCCTTTCTCTAGTCCACTTCACCAGGGTAGTGTATAAGCCAGGAAAGTTCCCCACAATAGCGGGAACATTCCCCCGCTTACATAAAGCCAGAGCCACCTCCAGCAGCAGTGCAGAAGTAAGGATGGCCTGGTATGGTATTGCCACCTGCAGAGCGGAGCCCTCAGTCAGCAGCTGCCACTTTCCGGCTGCCCAGCTCTGAAGGCAGCAGCACAGAAGTAAGGGTGGCATGCTGTGGTATTCCCCCTATACTTCTGTGCTGCTGCTGGCAGAACGCTGCCTTCAGAGTTGGGCGCCTGGTCAACAGCTAACGCTCTCTGGCCACCCAGCTCTGAAGACAGTGCAAAAGTAAGGGTAGCAATATCGCAACCCTCCTAAAATAACCTTGTGACCCTCTGCAACTCCCTTTTGCATCACAACCCCCAATCTGAGAAACCCTGATCTCCCCCATTAAATCTGTAGAGTATAGGGTAAAAAAACAAAAGACCAGTTTTCACAGGGGAAGAACAGATTTCAGAGTCCGTGACATGTTTTTCATGGCTTTGAATTTGGTAGGGCCCTAATTATAGCTCTCTTTCAGGGAAGTATTTACATAGGTACTTAAGTCCATACCTAGTCAGCATAGCACCTGAAAACACATTGAACTTAAATCCTATTAAAGTCAGTCAGACTGACTGTAAGTGCTGCCCTGAATAAGGATTTTTGTCCTGAATATGGCCCCATATTTCCAAGATAATTCTCTACCCAATTCTTAATGCAATATTTGCCTTTTTTTGACAACACCTGTATGCTCTCTAGATGTCCACACTGATCTGTTGCCAGGGATATCTGCAGTCCTATTGGCTTTAATTAAAATGATGAGCGCTCTATGCTTCTGAAAACCAGATTCAGGCTTGGTTATTTGAAACACATTCTCCTTTTAATACATGTGCTGGTTCTGTATAAAGTCAACCAGGACAGGATTTTCTGAGGTCAAGTTTATATTTATTTACACCAGTACTTTTAACTTAACATCAGCCATATTCCATGTATTACAACTGGGTGGGTACTAATAAAATATTTTCATGTATGCACAGTTCAATTCTGAAATGAATTTGCTATGCCCTCCCTACACCCCATTGTATTCCCATTCTGTGCAGCTGAGTTTTCACAGATAGCAAACTTAAAAGTGCCATGTGATTACCCATGGAAGCTGAATTTAAATTTGCCTGGGCAAATATTTGCTCCAGAATCACTTGTATAATCCAATCAGGGAATAGAGACACTACCACAATGACATATTTAACCACTCACAACTAATCCAAACAGCTCAGATAAAGAAAACACACAGAACTGCTGGTGATCAATCCAGAGTTCAACAAAACCACAAACAAACAAACAAAAATATCAAATGCTTTTTAATAATGAAGACATTTAGGAAAATCACCATCTGTGCACGGATGATCCATGAGAAGAAGAAAAATTGTTCATCTGGAATTTTTTAATATATACAGGTAGTTCTACTTTTGTTACAAAGATTACATAGCTAATCAAATACATATTGCATACCATTTTAAATAAACCAGATGCCTGAAATGAGTAGGTTAGCTCTAGGCATTAGCTGTTGTGGGTGCATCGTTTGCTTGAAAATTGTTTCCTACCAGAAATTCCAGGGAACATGTGAAAATGTGGTTAAAAAGAAGAAATGAATCAACAAAAATACCACTTAAGAAAACAATCTTCATTTTAAATTATTTCAGACTAATCAAAGTTGACTAATTGGGAATATGGTCTAGGCAGTATTTGGTCCTGCCATGAGGGCAGGGGACTGGACTCGATGACCTGTCGAGGTCCCTTCCAGTCCTAGAGTCTATGAATCTATGAATCTATGGTTTAAATCCAGAAAAGTCCTATTTGTGACTTTGCCAAAGCACTAAAGGAGTGCAGGTCTGTACCTACTGGTCCAGGGGTGGAGCTTTGATGTAGCATGGGTCAATTAAACCACCCTAACAGTGAGAGGGAAACTGAGACATCATCAAAAAATAAGCTTCTCCCACCTAGTATTGAAAGGAACAGTATGCAACTTCTGACAGAGGCTAGTGAACACACAAGGGTTTGGGGATGCAGACACATCGCACTGCATGTCGAAAAGACTACTACTGCAGGAAGCATTCAGTCTGGATGGTGTCTGGCTTCTGCAGAATGCACAGGGAGGCCAAGAGAAAAAATTCCTCATATCCATCCTCTTCCTTTGCAGCATGAAATGGTTATTATGATTATTTACTATTTGTTACCATATCTCCTAGGGAGCCGGGACCTTAGTTATAGACCAAGACCATTGTGCTAGGCATTGTACAATTGCAGCCAGCATTTTGTCTGTCATATGTGCTAATGATATGCACATCTAAAATTCTACTAAGGCCGCATATTAAAGCCAAAAGACTTATTTTAAAATAACACGTGTCACATTTATTCCCTGTATATTATAGGACTAAATGATCCAGAAAATGTAGAAAACTAGCATTGTGGAGGAATGCAGCTAGAAAAAAAATTTCACAAGATCTGGTCTTGATCTTTATTAAAATAAGAACTATACTAATAGTTCTGATATAGCTGACTATAAATACACTGGAATAGCCACAGAAAATGACATCTTATATATTAACTGTGAAATATATTAACTGTGTGAGTTATCTAATATTTTAGTAATAATTACATGATTGTTTTTACTGATCTAAACAGGCCTATGTTAAATACAGTAACAAAAAAATCTTAAAAATCAAAAGTGTGAAGTTTGATCAGAAAGATGGGAATTTCTGGCTTTTTTAAAAAAGGTTATGGAATTGTGTGTATCTTGCTTATATAATTAAGGAGATAGAAGGGCTCAAGGTTTGCTTATTTATTGCTTTAAGAGGTCTAGTTCAATGCCATAATTTCAAAATAGACTGGCTGAGTCAGCTCCCCATCTCTGGGTGTGTCCACACTGCAATCAGAGGTGTGATTGCAGGTCAGGTAGTCATACTTGTGCTAGCTTTAATCTGATTAGTATAGCTCAAAATAGCAGTGATGACACAGTGGCACAGGCTTTACAAGCCCACCCAGAACCCTGCGTATATTCTCACGTTGCCAGTCCATGCTGCGTTCAATGCCACTGTGCCTTCACTGATACTTTTAGCCATGCTATCTAGATTTAAGCTGGCAGGGTATGATAACCCGTGCTGCAATCACACCTCTGACTGCAGTGCAGACACATTAAACTTTATAATCTCTTTAAGATTAAATTTATCCAGTATTCGAGCTGGACAAAGAGCCATTTTTCCCCCTACACAAAACTTCAAATGAAAAATTTTTGTTCAACTTTTTTTTCCAAGATGTTTTCATATTATAGGAAATTTTGGAATTAAAATGCTTGCTTAATTTTCATTTGAATCAAAAAATTCTAGACTTTTAGTTATATTTCAGTTTTGGAAACCTGAAACAAAACCAAAAAGGCAATTGGAAACACAACAAAATGAAAATTACCTACCACATATTTAGCTGAACACTCCTCTTAGCCAGACCCCCCAATCAGATGCCTAGTCTTAATAACCCCCAACAGACAATACATCAGGGGTCGGCAACCTTTCAGAAGTGGTGTCCCCATGCCTCAGAGCCCTGAGCCCCCTAATCCCCTTGCCCTGAGCCCCTTCCCGCACACTGCACCTCCTCCCACACCCCACACTCCCTCCCGCACCCCAACCCCCTGCCTCAGGCCTACATTCATGGCCCTGCATGCAATTTCCCCACCCAGATGGAGCCCTCAGGCAAAAAAGTTTGCCCACCATGATATACACCTTAAAACACTTACAACCTTCAAACAAGTACAGTCCACCAGAGAAGATCACATCATGGAATGGGGCATCCAAAAACCACAAGAGAACCTGCTTCAAGACAGAAATAAACCCTCCGCTGATCCCTAGTTGTCACCTACCACTCCACAATGGAACCCATATGGAGTATCATTAAACAATTACAACCCATCCTTGATGGGAATCCCATCTTGAAAGAAATCTTTCCTGAACCCCCTCTTCTGGCCTTCAAGCAACCCCCCAGCCTCTCCAAGCTCATCATCAGAAGCAAGCTCCCCCAGACCAGGACACACCAACTCAAAATGGCAACAGACCCTGCCAGAACAACAGATGCAAAATCTGTAGACATATTTCCACTGCTATCACGAGCAGCACTCCCAAACACACCCTTCAAGATTCATGAGTTCTACACGTTTGTCACGACATGTGGTGTACCTCATCCAGTGCACTAAATGCCCCAACAACAACTATGTGAGTGAAACTAGGTAATTGCTATGTTTTCAAACGAACTCCCACAAAAAATGATAAAAGACAAAAACACTATATCACCTGTGGGAGAACACTTTTCGCAAAATGATCACTTTTTATCTGACTTCTCAGTCCTCATTCTCAAAGAAAACTTTCAAAAGATGAGCCACAGAATTTAAATTCACAATCATGCTAGGCACTAAAAATCGTAGACTGAGTAGACACACTGAATTTATGGCTTATTACAACAATCTACAACCCACTAACAACCCCCCACATCCCAAGTTGTCTTTTTTTTCCCCTGCTTTCCTCTGCCCCCCACTCCCATGACCAGAGGTGTGTAAACAGGCCACTTCACGTTGAATGGGCCCTTGAAATATGGGTTAACTATTTATGCTAAACAATCTGTTCCACCTTATAGTTAGCGGTGACACTTGAATACATTTCACAGACCTGAAGACGACCTCTGTGTATGCTGGAAAGCTTCTCTCTCTCTCTCCCACCAACAGAAGTTGGTCCAATAAAAGATATTACCTCACTCACCTTGTCTCTCTAATAACGTACCCACATCTGTCAGCACAACAACAAAGGTATATCTTTACCTTCACAGAGCAGCCTAACGTTGCAATCAGCCTTGAAAACGTCCATCTTGTTCCTTCTTTTTACCAACTGAACAACAAGTTAAAATGCCTCTCCCTTCCTTTCTTGGCTTTAGCAGCAAAAAGGTAATATCTATTGTCGACTAGCATGTGCTCACCCATATATTATCCGTACAGTTGCTTACTGTAAAATATCCCAGGAATATTTGAAATACACCTGTATTTGACAGGGAGAGGCATTTCAAGTCATGAGTTTCCAGGCTCCAAGGAATATTAGAACTGAATGATCTACAACAATATGATGCTTTGTGTGATAATACAAATATTGTAAATATATATATACTGAGTGTAAAGTCTTAGCCTTTTAGAGTTAAATTGTGTATCACACTATATTAACAGCCCAAAGTCTTCAAAATATTGTGGAATAGAAAGTAGAAGAAAAAACTGCTATTTATAGCCACTGTGTGTATTTACTATTAATAAATGTTAATAGGACTCGATGTGGTTTGAAGTTTATTTGATATTGTCTAGGTCAGGGGTCAGCAACCTTTCAGAAGTGGTGTGCCGAGTCTTCATTGATTCACTCTAATTTAAGGTTTCACATGCCGGTAATACATTTTAACGTTTTTAGAAGGTCTCTTTCTATGTCTATAATATATAACTAAACTATTATTGTATGTAAAATAAAGAAGGTTTTTTAAATGTTTAAGAAGCTTCATTTAAAATTAAATTAAAATGCAGAGCCCCCCGGACCGGTAGCCAGGACCCAGGCAGTGTGAGTGCCACTGAAAATCAGCTCATGTGCTGCCTTTGGCACATGTGCCATAGGTTGCCTACCCCTGGTCTAGGTCATGTACTCCCTTAAGGGTTAAAGGAATTCTGAAGAGAAGTTTAAAAAAAATACAACCCAACAACTACTGAAGTTAGTGGGTGCCTTTGGAAGTGGATTGGACCTTAAATGCGGAGTTGCCACATCAGAGTTGCCTTCAGGGGTAGAATTGGATCCAAGAAAAGGGCAGAAATAATGATAAGCATGGAATTGCTACAAATCTTGTGGCATTCAGTAGTACAGTGAATAAATAATTCACTCTGAATAAATTTAATCAGTGAATTTTGCCCTTTTAAAAAAATTCCATTTGGAAGTTATCCACAAGCTGATTGCAAAAGTTCTCAAATTCAAATTATTTGTGAATTTCTTCACTGGATGATTCTTAGTCTGCAGCTCCTTGAAACTGCTAAGATTACAATTAATTGCATTGTTTGCAATTCCCCCTCTATCCATATGCAAATGGCCTATGTAACTTATCAATTAGCATGTATTACTCAATAAAGCAACCCAGCATGAATTCTGAATTGTATACTCAGCTGTAATACCCACACTTTGCCCTGTGGCCAATAGTTACACAAAACATCCTATCAGGGAACAGAAAGAAAATATCATATTATCTTTTCAACTAATCTGTACAGTGCAAACTGTGACTGCTACAATCAAACATACATGTCACAGAGTGCTGATAGGGGAGCAGCAGGGCTGCAGTACCAGGGTCCCCTGGTTTCCTTGGCTGCTTCTGAAAATCTCAGTCTTCAAGTACAAACTAAAAGTGAAGAGCTAGCAGGACGGTGGAATTTACGTGGTCATTTATGAATGGCACTTAAACATACTGCACCAGGATTCTCAGCCTAGGGAAGTCAGCAACTTAAACAGAGCTACATCAGTTTACTGGCTGTGAACATGTGTTCATTGCTGCCTAATGAATCAAGCACTGTACACAGGACAATACTTGTGCTGCTGCTGGATGTACCTGTATGTCATCCTGCAAATTTAGAACACATCAGCGGCCTAAGGTAAGATGAAACAGGTTGGATGCTATGGGACTTTTAACATGCTCCAAATTTTGTGACTGTGCCATCACCCCAGCAATCCACATGCAGACTTGAGGCCCCATCTGGTGGATGCAGGTAACCATAATCTGTTCTTGCTGAAACATCAGCAGAACAAAGCAGCACAGATACTGCAGGGAAGTGGTTCCCTTTCCTAAAAGAATTTACAATCTAGAGCTGGAATGTGGATTGGACCCATTTCACTTCCCCAAAAAATGTATTGGAGCCTATATTGAAACTCTCTGGAATACTGTTCTCATGCCCCTACTTCATGGAGAAATCCACTACCTACTCTATCTTTCTCCTAAATGAATTCATCTACCACAAGTGGAAATACAGCCCCCACAGGCAGTAACACCAGTGTGAGTATCTGCCTTAGCAGCAAAGAATCCTGTGGCACCTTGTAGACTAACAGACGTTTTGGAGCATGAGCTTTCGTGGGTGAATACCCACTTCCTCAGATGCATGTAATGGAAATTTCCAGGGGCAGGTATATATATGCTAGCAAGCAAGCTAGAGATAACGAGGTCAGTTCAATCAGGGAGGATGAGGCCCTGTTCTAGCAGTTGAGGTGTGAAAACCAAGAGAGGAGAAACTGGTTCTGTAATTGGCAAGCCATTCACAGTCTTTGTTCAATCCTGAGCTGATGGTGTCAAATTTGCAGATGAACTGAAGCTCAGCAGTTTCTCTTTGAAGTCTGGTCCTGAAGTTTTTTTGCTGCAGGATGGCCACCTTAAGGTCTGCTGCAGAACCAGTTTCTCCTCTCTTGGTTTTCACACTTCAACTGCTAGAACAGGGCCTCATCCTCCCTGATTGAACTGACCTCGTTATCTCTAGCTTGCTTGCTAGCATATATATACCTGCCCCTGGAAATTTCCATTACATGCATCTGAGGAAGTGGGTATTCACCCACGAAAGCTCATGCTCCAAAACGTCTGTTAGTCTATAAGGTGCCACAGGATTCTTTGCTGCTTTTACAGATCCAGACTAACACGGCTACCCCTCTGATACTTGACACCATGTAAGTGTCTGCCTTGAATTCAAGCTAGTAGCACCATAAAACCATGTGTCCTTTCAGAAGCTTCCCACCTGTATTTCAAACACTCTTTATTTTTAATCTGTAACAAATAAAAACGTTAAACCTGTTATTTACAAGTCTGATGTTTGAATTTTAAAAAAAAAATCTGACTGTATTCAAAGAAGTCCATCACATTTATGAAAGCTGAAAATGGGCTGCAATTTAGAAAATAGTATTAAAACAACAGCATTTGTAGTCAGGAATGCTTCGAACTGGAGGGTTCTGGTGGTTGTTAACATTCTACTGTGATGTGCGAGCCGTGGCAAAATATAAAGAATTTTTAAAGACTGATTATACATTCTTTTTTATTGGTGCCATGTTTGTAATATTTGTTTGTCCCCAGCTGGTGCCAAAGTCGGTGATATAAAAAGATGTATGAATAATTTATACAAGTAGTCAAAGAACATTGCTCTGATGATGTAGTACGCAAGAAGGCCTTGGATAATGGATTACAGTCAGAGATATTAAAGGGAAGCATTTTGGTTTGTGTTTTTATCATTTCTTTTTTAAGTCTGGGCACTTCCGTAGGCTTAAAATGTGAAGGGAAAATTTTCTCTCTCCTATTCAATTGGGAAGCATCCTTAAAAGTCTTCAAATTGTCCAGGACCCCATAGAACAATGGGCTTTCTGATAGAGAAAGATCAGTGATTTCACAGCACCTGCTGTCTTAAAGGGCTCCATATATTTTACTCCAAGTTGTGCTCACCACCCAAGACCTTTAGATAGGATGGCCAAAAAGGAGTAAATCTTGTATGTAAGTCAGTATCATCTGTGCTTTAGCAATGATAATTTATAGTGGAGCAGATTGGAGCTGGTTCTTTTTTCATCTGCCTTACCAGTTTAATTTTAAAAGGGAGATTCAAACAAAGTATCATGATGGGCTCAGTTCTGCATCCTGATGCTAGTAATTCCATTGAACCAAATTCTGGTCTCTCTCATTCAAACCAGCGACCATGAGAACTGTAAAAGCAGCAGAGAGTCCTGTGGCACCTTATAGACTAACAGATGTATTGGAGCACGAGCTTTCGTGGGTGAATACCCACTTCGTCGGATGCATGAGAACTGTGTTTGGCTTTTGGCTCACTGACAGTAATGGAAATGCTGCTCAACATAAGGGCTGCAGAATCTGACTGTATCTAAGTCTACCCTGTGCTGTGGTAAAGAGGGTCATAAGTTCTATAGCACTGCAGACTTGCTTCCATGTCACACAATGAAGTGCCCACAAGAATGAAATACAGCCGCATGCCCACATGTGCAAATACACGTACAGCCTACTAGTATATTCACCACTTCATAATCTAGAGTACCAGAAAGGTAGTCCTAGCAATATGATTTATCAACAGGAACTGCATTTTAAGAACCTATCATTCAGCTCAGACACATCTGGAAGATGCATTTTAAAAAATACCTAATATATAGCAGCATGACAGCTTTGGTTACACAGTCATTTTAAGTAGGTGGCACTCATGAATCACTAATATTGCCCAGAGATGCTACCTGCATACCATTCCCCAAATGCATTCCTGCAGCACATATACCTGAGGCTATGATATTCCTCTATCAGAACATACTGTTGGCCTGATTTGAAAAGCAAGTGAGTGTGTCCAAGCCCTGAAATCAAGAGGAGCTGTGAGCCCTCATTACTTCTGTAATCTGGCCCATGTGGGTCTGTGGCACTCTGAAGTAGAAGCTATAGGTTGCTGCAGGAAGCACATTGCAATATGTAGGTAGGGCCTTATTCTCCCTCTGCTACTTCAGTTTTACATTAGTATAACACCACTAAAATCAGTAGAAATCAATGAATGAAAGCAATGGTGTTTCACCACTGTGGTGTATCAAACCTATAGTGTTTTGGCCATTAATTTACAATTATTCCATTTCATGCAAGAATAATGGATATGTGTTCATGCAATTCAGTCTTCCAAACACTACAGTTATCTGCTTTAAATACATTATCTTGAGATACAGTGCAAAATATTAAAAAACAAAGCATTCCTCCCATGCACACACTTCATTGTTTGTTTTAAGATTTATTATGAGTTTCTGATTTGAATGTAGTTTTCAAAATAGTAAGTGTTATTTCTTCCTAGAGCTGTAAGTCTAAGACCAGAACCTCAAATGGTGGAAGCTGGCATAGCTCCACTTACTACTTCTAATATTTCCCACCCAAAAAGGCAGTACCTCACATCGAGAGAGCATCCTCATTGCCATATTTGACATGTATTTTTTCTGTCACGGGCCAAAGAGCTGGCTGGGACTGGGAAAATAGCTGATCTGCTTCAACATCTCCTGATGAAGAAAGAGCTGACCACAAATGGGCATGGAAGAGGTCTGAAGGTAGGGGGAACCTTAGCAGCCAGCCAGCTGTGAAGGTGATCTCAGAAAAGACCTCGCTCCTTGTGCTATATTGTGATTGAAGGATGTGCGTAAATCAGTAGTAGAGATGGCCCTAAAAAACACCTTTTATTTATTTTTACTTTTTAAAATTTATTTAAACAAAAATGGCTTTTTCAACTAAAATACACCATTTTCACTTTGGCCAAAATACCAAATACCTAATCATTTTTGGTACAATCTTTGGTTTTCAGCAAGAATTTTCATTTTCATTTTACCAAAATGCATTTTCAAAAATTTGATTCAAAAAAAAAAGTTCATGAAAATTTTCTGAAAACCCAAGGTTGTTTAGAAAGGTTCCTCCCTTCCTCCCCCTTCCCCCACAAAAACATACCATTTTCCAACCAGTCCTAGTGTCTTTATTTACAGAGTGGTTCTTCTCTGAAAATCACTAAGATATCTGGTCATTGATGTCAATTGACCTACGGCAATTTACACCAGCCGAGCAGTTTCTAAATGTTTCCTCATGTTTCTAGATATTTTCCTTGCTTTTTGGTTCCTTACTTGACTCAGTTGTTGCAGCTTCTCTCCCACTAATACTGACTGCTGGGGTAGTTACATTTGTCCTTCTACTTTGCAGCAAATCACTCATCTAGTTGTTTCAGTGAGATTATTGTTTCTAAAGTGCTGGGCTCCCCAGATTGGATGTCACAACATAACTCCAAAGGGAACTGCAAGGGGGTTCCACAGTGGCGGATTAACAAATTTGGCACCCCGAGGCCCTCAAAAAATTGCCCCTCCACCCCCAGCTCACCTCTGCTCCCCCGTGGTAAGCCTGGGAGGGAGGGGGGAGAAGGGGAGTTGCGGCACGCTCGAGGGATGGCAGCGGTGGAGTGGAAGTGAGCTGGGGCAGGCACCGGTTCCCTGCCACCCCCCAAGAGTCACTCCCTGTGCCTGTCAGCCCCAGCTCACCTTTGCTCTGCCTCCTCCAATCACGCTACTACTCGCTTCTCTCTCCCTTGCAGCGCTTTCACACGGCAAGCCTGGGAGGGAGGGGGGAGAAGGCTAGTTGTGGCATGCTCAGGGGATGGCAGCAGTGGAGCAGAGGTGAGCTGGGGCAGGGAGCGGTTCCCGGACCCCCGGGTTACTCCCTGAGCCCGCGGACCCCAGATCACCTCTGCTATGCCTCCTCCAAGCATGCTGCTACTCGCTTCCCCCTCCCTCCCAGCATCTTCGTGCAGCAAGCCTGGGAGGGAGGTGTTAGGAGGGAAGTACAGCGCGCCTGGGGGAGGAGGCAGGCTGGGGATTTGGGGAATGAGTGGAGTTGGGGAGGGGTCACAAGCAAATTTGCTGCCGTAGGCCTACGCCTTGTTGGCCTAGGCAATAATATGCCACTGAGGTTCCATTAGTCCTGTATAACTTGTCCCAAAATGATTTAAGAAAACATGGTCTAAGTCCTCTATTTCCTCACAAGACTGAAAGCACTCATTTCTGCCAGCTTAGAGATTTGTTTTTGTCTGACCCTTGGTACATCATTTTATAGCAAGTTTCCTTTGAGTCTCACTGAATTGAAGCTATCAGCCCATTTCCGGAGAGCTGGCCATTGCTCTCCAGAGAGTTATTTACCACCAGTTTCCTTGAATAATTACATTTCTGCCCCTCATATCCCATGGTTAACACAGTAAGTTACAAAGCTGAGAAGTCAACCTCTTAAACCAGCTTTGCTTTGTCTGAAGATTTTCAAGTTTTGTGATGTCTCTCTCGAGCATTTCGGTATGTTCCCTTCTCCCTGAAGTAAAATATTTGGTTGGAAGATAGCAAATCAATGAAATCATTTCACGGGAACTTCCCACAGTTCATCTGAAGGAAGCACCACAACTGGACTCAACTGGGGCCCAATCCTGCAAGGTGTCATGTACCCTCATTTTTTCTTGCAGCACAACAAATAAGGGTTTTGAGAGCAATGAAAAAGGTTGCATTTCTAATCACTAGTGCTAAATGGGTGAGAAAAATAAAGCATGTTTCCAATACACTGAAGAAATTGTTTAACAATTATTCATTCATTCCAAAATATAACTCTTGTAACATTGCCATGGATAACGGTACCTAGAGCGATCTGCTGGATAAATGCTGAGTCAAAGCTGCCCAGAGGCAAATTTAATTTCTGCATACATCAAGATTTCAAACACATTTTGCAGACACAATACCTGTGGCTTGCTTGGATAGTTCACATCTCATCTTCTATTGCAATTTGAATATGTGCTTAAAGTTATGCACATGCTTAAGTACCTTGCCTGCATGTTCAATCTTTGTTCTCAACTAGGCAATTCTTCTCCGACTGAACTCGCATTGCTGCTCTAAATTCAGCTGATATTTAAAGAAGCCCCTTATGCTGCCCTTTCCATTTCAGACCACAAGGAGTAGCTCAGTTATGCAAGCCCAAGATGACAGGCCAATTCCATTCTTTAGAGTCTGTTCAAATTTGTTGTTGTGGATGGTGAGGCTGTGCGGAGATATCTTTCCACCAGCTATATCTCTGTGTCTTCAGAGGAAAAATACAATCTCTTCATTAATGATTTAATGTGGCTACAGATATTTTGAAATAAATCAGTGATCTGTGAAAAGTGACATTTGGGCCCTTAAATCCAGGCAGTGCTCAAAGTTAAGTTAAGGTTGTCTTACTGCTTTCATTCAGCAAATATTAAGGAAATTAGCAGACTCCTTGAATGGAAGCAGGATACAGAACTATATTTTAAAAACTTTATAAGGCTAGTCCTACTAACCTGGGGGGGAGGGATAGCTCAGTGATTTGAGCATTGGCCTGCTAAATCTAGGGTTGTGAGTTCAGTCCTTGAGAGGGCCACTTAGGGATCTGGGGCAAAAATTGGTCCTGCTAGTGAAGGCAGGGGACTGGACTCAATGACATTTCAAGGTCCCTTCCAGTTCTAGGAGATATACCTATCTCCAATTATTATTATTTTAACCTGAGAACAGGAACTAAGCATATTGCCCACACACTCTCTCTTTCTCATGCACAAATATAAAAGAACAAATTATGGATTCTTGTGAACCTGCTGCTAAATGTTTATTTTTATCAGCATTTTTCTAAGGCATCTACTTGAAGCATAGTGATCTCCAGCTAACTGGGGCGAGCTATATTATATACATGGCTAGTTGACACCAAAACAGCTTGCAGCCATTACTGTCACCTTGTCCTCCTCCCACATCCTCACCCATTTATTTCACCCATCTCTTGTGTCTTATTAACTAACATTATACGTTCTTTGGAGCAGGTAGTTGCCTGATGGTGGAGAGCCACCGTAACTGGCTCATAAACCTCTGTAGGGGGCATATGGTGGGCAGAGAGGAGTGAATGCTGATGAAATGTACTGCACTTCGGCTGCCCCCAGGTAGCTCTGGGGGAGCCATTAACAGCTGGTGGAGCTCAGCGCAGCCTTCGGCTGCTCTAAACTTTGCTAAGGCCTCCAAAAAGCCAACCTAAGTATCAAGGGGCTGTAACCAAATCCAGAACATCCACTCCCCTCCTCACAGCACCCACTCGTGATGAGTTGCATCAGAAAACCTTGGCCAACATTTTTTAATCAACTAGAGACAAGGAGCTGGGGATCCATCTTAGCTGCAGGGCTCTGGCCTGATCCCCAGCAGCACTGGCGGCAGCCCCATGTTCAGGAAAAGAAACCCAATTTAAGGGACTGGTGGTGGTGGTACTATAGTGATGAGCACAGTACAAGAACCTACATAACATAGAATAGTTACTGTATTGAGTTGATCTGGAGGAACAGGGGTGCTGGAACAATTTGTATAGTGGGAGTGCTGTGAGCCTTTGAACCAAACTGTAAATTCTGTATATAATGGAACCACATCAAGTCAGGGGGTGCTGCAGCACCCCCTGCACCCCTAGTCCAGCACCTATGGATGGGTCCAGGTATTTTAGTATATTTTTAAAAGGTTGTCAAGGGCACCCAGAGAACTAGTTGGGCTGTTCTTGTTTCACTTTCATAAATCTAAATAAGTAACTATCCCTTCTTTATCTATAGCCATATTATTTATATTTGCATATCAATATTTTAATTAATAGGTTGTAAATAGACACTGGACTGTCAAGGAAAATGATTCCGATTTTTACTGTATTTTCAGACTCAGCACTTCCTTAACACTTGAGATATAACTACATGGGTTTTGTTTGCAGAAGCTCAAGACAACTTCTCAAGATAAACAGAAATGATTCCCTTTACCTTGTTATTAATGTTTAGCACTCTTATTAGAAACACTACAGCATTCTATAGTAATCATCCCAAACTTACAATAGTATTGCTGTCATATTGGTGAAAATTGCCAGAAAAAAATTCCACTGGATTTTTAAACAAAAGGTTACCGAGATATATAATATCTGTTCTCAGTGTTTTGACACGGTAATGCTAACTTAAAAGATGATTCCATCTTCCATGCAAACTATAAGCAACCCTGAAGAGATGGAGACCTATCAAAGGAAATTACAGAGAACCACAAAATAATGCCGGTGCAAGACTCTTGATGTTGCATTGCCATGTTTGAATGGTGATGTTACATCAACATCTTCCTATTGTGATGCAGCACCCACGACAAAAATGATAATGCAATATTTGCATTTAAGGCTTGCTTCAAAGCCCACTGAAGTCAATGGACTTCAATAGGCTTTGGGCCAGGTTTTTGTTTTAGGATTATCTGTTACCCCATTTGATACTCTCCTTTCCCTCTCCCTTTACCCTTCCTCTGCTTCTTTCCCCTATGCACCCCAACTACCTGGCTGCTTGGAAAGATGGGACATGAATGTGGATCACATTCATCCACTGACTCATCATTTAGATATGTCTACACTGGCGCTGGAAGTGTCATTTTCAGTTCAAGACGACAAACCCACACTAGCTCTGATGGAGCTAGTGCACTAAAAATAGTAGTGTAACTGTGGCAGCAGCATAAGTGGCAGGACAGGCTAGACACCCGAGGACGATCCCGTCTGAAAACCTAGGCCCGTTCTCAGGTGGCTAGTGCCTCCTGCTGCTCACACTGTCATGGCTACCCTTCTGTTTTTAGTGCACTAGCTTGATACAGAGCTGGCATAAGTCTGTCTCCCTGAGTTGGAAGTTACACTTCCAGCTCCAAGGTGGACATAACCCTTAGTCCCTCCCCACCTCTGAAAGCTTTGATCAGCACTTCCTCTGGGTCCTGGGGTAAGATCCTCACCTCTGCTCTGTCCCCGCTACACTGGATAAGGTGGCCAGAGCAGTGTAAAGGAGTCGTAAATTCTCTCAGTGCAGGCACTGTGGAAAACAGCCATAAGGCTGCCCCCCAAAGGACCTCCTCACAAGCCCTGGTGTAGAGGGCATGGCAGGGGCAGGACTGAGGCCAGGAGGAGCATGTTGAGCACAAGGCTGCAGCACAAATACTGCAGAAGATTCCAGGAATGCTGCAGCCCAGAGTGCAGCCACAGAAGGCTGTTGTAATGTAGACAGGTAGCCAGGGCTATGTTACACCAGGGCCTCTCCCACTGCTGGAGCAGCCTAGGAACGAGAGGGCTCCAAAGTAGCTTAAAGCTACCGTAGCTTCTCCTTCCTCAGGGCTGAGAGTTTTGTGCTGCCCCAGTATTGTGTGCACAATACGGAATCTCACCCCAGAACTTCATGAACTCCAATCAGATCCATGGATGCCATAATGCAGGGCCCCAAAAAGCCACAAGCTGAATATCATGGCTAGAAATTAGGGCCTTGAAAAAAGGCATGGGAGAAACCCTTCCTAAATTGCAGCTGGGTTTGTGTCACCCTGCTTAGGTTTCTTCCAAGCAATATTATTCCAAACACATCTCTGGTTTAGCTAACAGAGTCCATCCCTTACTTGTGAGAATCATTCATAACCCATGGTGATGCTTCATTTTACTCTTTTGTGCCACCTCTGTCGACAAAGCATGGTGTGTTCTGCATTCTGCCCGACAGTGACGTATCAACAGCCCTATTTCAGCTGAGGCGGAGGGCTAATGTTGACAGATACTTGAAAGTGATTTCAGAATGCAGAACATGGGCCTCTTTTGGATACAGTGGGCATGGAACTTCTCTCACCCAAAGTCATGCATTCACTGGAAATTGAAGCTCATTAGATTGAGGCTGCATGATTTTTTTTACTCCAACTTACCCTACTCGTTTTTCAGTTAATAGACCATTTCAACAGCAGCTATGAACCCATGGTCTTTCTACTCACATTTGGCTCTAGGTTTCCCATCTCCACCTTGCTCAAGTACAGTTCCAAGGCTGCATCATCCTACACACACACACACACACACACACACACACACACACCAGTACAGTAGGGAGCAAGGGCATAGCAGAGGCTGGGGATGCATGGGAAAATTACTCACAAACCGATCAAGTATCAGAGGGGTAGCCGTGTTAGTCTGGATCTGTAAAAGCAGCAAAAAATCCTGTGGCACCTTATAGACTAACAGACGTTTTTGGAGCATGAGCTTTCGTGGGTGAATACCCACTTCTTCAGATGCATCACCGATGGTTCCCCAGCTATTCCTGCAGGGGACTCTTGCATCCTATTCAAACCCCTTCCCCATTAATGCCATTGTGGCTGATCAACATGCCAGACTGGTATTAGCTCTCACAACTCTTTTCATCTATGCTCCACCAACATGTCCCTGTTTGACAGAGAAGGAGACTTAATGCAGACACATTTGCTGCCTTAACTGTGACCATCTCTCCCAGAGGCAAGCTTCCTAGAGCAGCTGCTCCCAAATTCTCCCATCCACTTTCATTGTGAGACATTGTAAAACTGAAGTCCCCCACAGCTGACCTGGAGAAAATGCTGGGACTAAGGTTGGGTGAATAATTCATAATGAATACTTTATCCAGCTATTTTACAGCTGTTGTTCTTTGCAATTGGCCCACAAGCAGATGTGAATTTACTTGAATTTATTTGCTGAGCCACCACCACGAATAATTCTTGTTTTGAGAATTATATACAAGCAGTTCAAGGGTAGTTGAAATTCAGGCTTCTTGTTTTTTGCTGGACACACAAGTCGCATAGTGCATTCCTGTTCCCTAATTGGACAAGCAGAACTCTTAAACTCAGGTTTCCTCTGTGTGCTTATGACTCCAGACTTCGCTTTCTGTGACTATTCATGACAAGGAGCTGCTTCTACAGGCATTCTGCCATCCAGCTCGCTAGCTAGACTATTAGAAGCAAGAACACCCTCACAGCTGAAGCCAATTGGTTGAAAAATTCAAACCAATATTCACAGGGAATTGATCACAGTATTCACCGCTGTGAATGTGTATTCAGCTCTGTACAATGGGGAAAGGATACCATTTGGCTGCATTTCCTCCCTGTATACACTCCCCTTTTCCATGGCACCTTCTCCATCAGATGTATTGTGTGTTTGTCCCTCCAGGTTTTCCAGGCCTCATTTAGCTATGGAGCTTGAGCTCTTATTTTTAGACTGAAAAAGCCTACTGCTTCAAGTCCATCACCCTGACATTTCAGAACTATACCCCACTGTATGTCTCGTAGTGCTTTGTCCATTCTGGTTTTAAACCTTCCAGAAGATGGGGTTCTAACCATTTCCCTTGGGAAACTATCCTCATCCTAAAAATATCTCACAGACAGGAAAGGTTTTGCTGAATTTTAGCCCAAGTTTTCCCTTTCTCCTTTCCTAACCCCTTGAACTGTCTGCTCACTTAACATAGGCATCTTCACTGTCTCTACAGGAACAAAGAGTGAAACCCAATGGTTTGGTCCTCAGCTTCAAATCTCTCCATGGGATTGGCCTAAATTAAACTGCCTCTGCAAGACCATGACCACCTTCGATTGCTACGTTCCACTCAAACAACAGAATGGTCAAACATCAAGAACAAGGCTTGTGCATGGAAGAGAGAGCTTTCACAGGAATTGGCCTCTGAATCTGAAGTTTTCTGGATAGATTGTGACTACCACAAAACTCAGCACCTTCAGAATAAAATGCAAACCCTACTTCTCCAACTCAAATTAAACCAAGTCCACCAAGTCCTTGCAGCCTGGAGAGATAAGAAAAATAAATCTTTATTTATGTGCACACTTCATAATTTGGAGAAGTGCTCAGGTACCATAATGATGGATACAATAAGACCCTAGAAAAATAGAATCTTGCATTTGTAATATTAGAATCATTTCCTCCTCCATTGACCATGCTGTTACAAAAAGAAGATAACAGGTCAAACTCTCCCTTGTCTGACCTCACTGCAGTTCCAACGGTATAAATGGAAGGATGATGTGGCGTCACGGGTTTTGGGTGGTAGCAATAGTACAAATAGATGAACTTTGAAAAACAAACATTCTGTTTCCATGCCAATGTCCTGAGAAATTATTTGTTTTAACTGAGAGACAAAGGAGAAAAGGGAACATCATTTATAATAATTGTCTTTTAGCTGAATGTTTATCTAAGTTTTCTGAACATCAGAAGGTTTTTACTGCTGCAGTTTGGCTGCTGCACCTGCATTAAATATTCCAAAGCATGTTTACTTCTTGTCTGCTAGTCTTATTTTCCTTACAAAGTCTTCTGGATTCCCCTTCTCCTACCATACAGACACTTTCCCTACCGCTCTCCCTACCTGTGCAAAATCTACACAGGTGAATTTATTAAAGGGAGCTGGTAAACATGGTCTCCCAAATTTTATATTTTTTCAAATACATTTCTCTTCTCCACCTCGGGATCCTTTTTAAAATAAGAACACAGGCTCATTAGCTGTCCAAGAGAACATATAGGTAAATAGCAATGATAAAATAGTCTCATGCCACACTGACTATCTAGATATCCTGGTGGTAAGAAAGGTTCTTGTAGATAATGGGGCAGCATGGGTATAATTTGTCCATATATCCAGAAAGCGCTGATCTGTTCATTTGCTTTATCTTTATTGTCATGTCTGAAGTCCTTTAACTCACTCACTCTCGGCTTAACCAGATTCTTGTGACTAGTTCTGTGAGGCTTAGATTCTCAACACACTTGCTCCTCACCAACTTATTCTCAGTTAAAACTTTAGACTCTGGAGGAAAGATAGAAGTACTAAGTATCTGTTCTGCATCACTAATTTCATCAAAGATTTCTCATTATTCATCGCTGGCAGTTTAATTTTTTTTCTCTTTCCTTTCCTAGAACAGCCACAGCTTTAATATTGACCTTCTGATCTTCTGAGAACTATGGTTTTCCTCCCTAGCTGGGCTCTCCAGAAGACTTACTCGACATATTACTGTGACTAGTCAGCTGTTGGAAGGTAAAGTTAATCTGAGAATCCAAATCTAATGGCAAAAACAAGGGATCAAATTCTCAAAGGGCTTGTAAAAACATGCCTGTGCTGTTTGTGAGTGTGTTCCTTTGGGGAAGCAAAAGCCAAGAGGAATCTTATGTTTGGGGACTTCTGTTGCAGAGTGCTCACACTATGTTTTGTAATAAACTGGCCCCAGGAGGGTATTATGTAAGTAAGAGAACCTGGCTGGCATAGAGTCCTTGGGTTTCTACAGAGGGGAAATTGACACAGGACACCACAGAGCCACCTCAGGCCATCAAGGGGTGCTTAGGAGGTGGTCAACTCTGCTATAGGGCCTAGTTTTCAGGAAGTGCTGAACACACATCCTATGAAAATCTGTCCCCTTTTTAAGAAAATTAGTCAGCTACCCAGTGAACTGAGGCACTCCAGAGTCACTAATCACTTCAGAAAACCATCGCCCAGATGGTTTTACTTTAATAAATCCATAGGCTATCAAGGATACAGTTTTGAGCAGGTGTATCAGGCTTGAACTTTGCTCTTAACCACTGATAAGAAAGGAAGAAAAGCAGGAGCAAAAAACTGGACATGTGATTTCTGGGCTGTGAGCTATCTCAGCATGAAGAGACTTAGTTCTCTTTTGCTTCTGCTCATCCTCCTGAAGCCTTTCACCTGCCATCCAGCTGGCAGGAATGAGAAGGAAATAGGATCTAACAAACTCCTTCTGGTTTCTTTTGATGGATTCCGTTGGAATTATGACCAGGATGTTGATACCTCAAACATGGATCTCCTGGTGAAGCAGGGAGTGAAGGCCAAGTACATCACCCCTCCTTTCGTGACCATGACTTCCCCATCGCATTTCACAACTATCACTGGTAGGCCCTGTTCTGCTCTGCAATCTGTGTTCTCTTCTCTGCTGTTATGCGTAGCAGTGAAAAGGTCAGATATAAACAGCATGAAGGCATTGTAAGGTTTCATTACAAAAACTGAACAAGACTTTAATCATATGTTTAATGTTTAATTGTGTTAGAAAAATGCACCTCCCAGCACCACCACTGCCCACAGCCTGTTAGAGAAGGCATTCCTACAGAATCTAAGGAATTTTCACTTATTTTTCACTGTGTAGGAATTGCATTTACTTCTAGAGTAAGCTACAGCTAAATTTGGTAACATCTATCAGCTGATTTTCTTATTTTAATTTTATTTTTGGAGCATTCTTTAGCACAAGCTAAACATCATTTTAATTATGTGTTCATTTCACTTGCACTCCTAAGGTTTAAAGACTTGGCAGCTGAGGGAAGTAGGACTTTTATCTCTACGTAAGAACAAACCATCCCCCTCATTTTCATTCTCTCTCTCTAATTCAGTCCCTGGGACACAAATCTTTTCTGATTGAGGATGACCACAGTAAGCCAAATGCTGCAGTTCTCATAAACAAGGCCCCACTGTTCCACCAACATCCAAGTGCATTCATGTACTGTTGAGGTAGAAAAGAGACCATTGCATTATCCTGACTGATCAAGATAATTTTGAGTGGCATAATATCACCACAAGAAAGATCAAAACATCAAGCCCAACTGTGATTTTTATTAGCTCTATTTTAGTTGCACCTGCAGGCTGGATTTAAGCATGGCTGCATTGTTCATACACACAGTAAGAGCAGTCTCTGACCCAAAACTGATTAAAATCTAAATTCTGCCCTCATTAATACAGCCACGTAGCCCTCATTAAACTCAGCCGCCACTGGATGGGCTCAAAGGAGGACAGAATTGTACCTTTTTTAAATTAACAAGCACCAAGAAATAGAAGAAAAGACTGAGAACTGAAGGTTCTAGAAAGCAATGTAAATCACAGGCTGAGGTTTTCTAATCAGTTTAGAGGACTTAGACATACCCTCCATTACTGTTATTTATAATAATCTTCATTCACTATGGCTGCAGATTTGCATAGCAGCCTAGGGTTGTAAACGGCTAACTGCCCTGAAATTTAACAGAAAAGACTTCACCCAAAACCTCAAATACTTAGCCTGGTGCTCCTGTTGATCTACATTTCCTTTTTATTATATTACAGTTTCTGAAGCCTTGGAGTTTTGCCCAGCTACCAGTTTTTTTTCAATGAGTAAGTTACTTTTATTTCTGCAATAAGATAATGATGATGGAAAGCTTATCAGAATTCACTGCTATGTATGTTACGAACAGACAGTAACATGACCTGGCTGACCCTAACGTGATGAAGAATATCGGTGACTGGAAAATAATAAAATAAAAATATTGACTGTGCCCTTACTCAGAGGATATTCCTGATGTAAACCACCATAAAATTCACTCTGTGGGGTCAATTACTAATTAACGGATTTGCTTACAGTGAACCTTCAGACTCATAAAAAGAGGGGACAAATATGAGATTGAAGGGAGATTATATTTTGGCTCCAATCCTACACCAGGTTCTGCTAGTGCTGACCCTTGTGCATTGACCTTAGCTGGGATCTGCCTTGGTGCAGAAGAGATGCTAGTGAAGGATTGCGTTTTTTTTATTTTTATTAATGACCAATAGTTCTCACCGATGAGTTAGATAATAAAGAGAGATATTGCAAATCCACAGTGATTCCTTTGTGGATAAGGCTCATAATAATGTCATTATTTTCTACTACAAAAGGCAAAATTAGCCTGCTCCTGAGACACGAATAATCACAACTAACATGTCTCACTTTCAAAGCCCTAAGTCCTCTGCATGCTGATATACTAGTTACCTGCAGAGACCTCTTCACCCACCACTGAACTGTTGTCACCTCTGCAGTGAAATGGAGGCAACTTTGGGCTCCATGTTGTCAAGGCCTCAGTGGGAGGAATTTTGCAGCACTGAGCACATCACTGATGTTAAACAATATATAATAAAACTGTTAACAGGCACAACTCATAGGACAGGGAATGAAGAATATGATATGAGATGCAACTAAACTGCCAGGGCAGTTTTATGACACCAGAATAGAATTAACCCATGTTGGAATTTGGCCAAGACATCAGAGTTCCTACTCTTAACTCTTGCGAAAGTGACATGGGAAAATTAGTGACCACAAGAGGTTAGGTCTCCAGCTCAACACCTTCTCAGAAACTTGGCCACTACAGGAGCCATAGCACCCCCAGCACCACCCTGGGGCATTGGTTTGGTATCAGTTCTGAGGGAAAAGTGTCACCTACTGTAAGAAGCCACCATGGCTGTTTCCTGCTGCACTTTTCTCTGTATTCCCTGAAGAATATAATGTTCCAAAAGGTTTTAAGACAGTCAGGGGTAGCAACAATTATTCCTTTGCAAACAGGAGTTAAGCTGCCTGACCAATAGCAGTGGGTGTAATGAAGATGGCTCAGGGAAGTGTTAGCTGTCTGCACCAAGCTGGCTCCCTGCTCCTCAGGGGGTTGATTTTACACAGAAATGGCAACACTGCCACACAAAGAGGAGCAGATATAGTTCACGGGGGTGTGGGGCTGAAACCCAGCTCTATCCATATATGCTGCAAGGAGATGCACTAAGTAAAGGCAGCCTTGGCCACCATGGCTTTGTCCCCTTCGCATCCTATGTCACCTGCAGGGGAGGTGAGGCTATGGTTGCTTTGTAGTACCACAGCCTCTCCATGCTGGGGTTTACATTGACAGCAGCTGTCATACAAAGATGCTGATTCTGCCCCTTATATTCAGGCATGCAAACGTCCAACTAGAAGCCAACTTCAGTTGGACTAAATTTGGGACTTTCTGTATAGACTGTGGATTGTGAAAGTGATGTAAGAGTTTCACAGGTCAAGGGCTCAGATTATCAGTTACCTCACCCCAAGGAAGCATCAGTTACTGTGATGTTACTGTGATGAATAATGCTGTTGGTTACATTTTCATTGGGGTGTAAGGCTCAGAAAGGCTCAAATAGAAAAAAAACTAAGTAGTTTTAATTGCAGCCTTGAAGTTCAGTAACAAATTACATGCGGTTTATTTGTGTTCATTATTTACTGAGCATTATTTAAAATGAATAGATATGCTTGGAAACCTCCTAGTAGATTTTAATTACTTTACACAAGTCTAGAAATATATTTACTAAAGAGAGCATCCTCAAAGTGAACACATCACCCAGGAATGAATTAAATTAGTATTATTTTGTGATTAATTAATTATATTTAATACAAATTATTTTCATCCTGTGGCAAAGTGCAATCTATTGGTCAGAAGAGATTTAGGCTTCCTGGCTCCTATTCCCTGCTCTGCCATTGATCCGCTCTGTACCCAATACCGAAATCCTCATCCAAGCAAAAACTCTTATTGGCTTGTGGCAAGTGACTTGATGTATGCAATGTTTGTGCAGTGCTTCAAAATCTTCGCTATATGAGTGTAATCCTCTTATTCTAGAATGGAGAAAATAGTAACTTCAATTTCTAATTTTCTGTAATAAGTGTGATGCTCTACACTACTGGGGATCTTCTTTAACTAAGAAACTGATATTCAGTACCGGGTATGACAGCTGGGTTTCCTGGGTCACATCTGATCCACGCAGAACTGACTAAATTTCCAAAGTCCTTTTCCAGCCAACACTAGCCTGAATGTAAAATCTGGGATGGATTCACTGGGGACAGTCATTGGAATATAGAAATTATCACTGCAATGGTGTATCTAGTAAAGTCTGCTCGGACCTAATTTTAAAACCCGACCTGAATCAACTAGACCACAGCCAATCCAAGCCTGATCCAAGACCCAGTATTGCACAGTTTTCATCCCCCAACCAAACCTGACACTTGCTGAGTGTTAGTTTTGCTTGGGAAGCTATAGGTAGACACACGGAAGTCACTGGCTGCAAGCTCAGGTGGGGGCATCCGTGCCCAGAGAACTAATTTTTTATGTCCACATGGAAGCTCAGGACCCACAGGGGCTGATGAGCTGGGCCCCACTCACTGGGGAAGCCAACCCTTCCTCAGGGACCAGGGGCCCGGCAGTGGTTCACTCAGACACCCCTTCTTTGGGATAAGGCCAAGCAGCTTCTCCATCTCTCCCTGAGCATCTGGTACCCAGCCATCAAAGCCCAAGGATCAGAACAGTGTGGGCCAGCCTGGGGGGCTATCACTGCCATCCCATGCAGAGGCACAAAAGGGAGATGGGATACCCACACCAGCCCAGCCCCGGAGCTGGCTTAACCTGCCACCAGCTCCAGGGTGCTCCCACCTCCCTGGGCAGTGGCAAAACCACTACAGCTACCACTCCCCTTCAAATCAACCCCAGTCCCACTGCTGAGAGTTTGAATCCTACAGTCCACCAAAGTCATTCCTGCTCAGGGTACCTCACTACCAGAGGCCATACTCTCCAGTCCCAAAGGAGTCAGATGGGCTAGGGAGCCAGGATGGTGCTGATGAGAGGAGAAAGGGTATGTGGAGGGAATGGAGGACTGTGGGGCAAGGAGGAGCAGTGACGGGAGCAGTGTTGGAGACACTTGTAGCCAAGTCCCATCAGATTCAAGTAGAGCTGGACCAACTGCTTAAGAGGACGGTGAAAGAAACCCTGAAAACTACATTTATGGGATAACCTATCCCTAAGGAAATTTTTCCTCACTGAACCCCATCCATTAGAGGTTGGCTTCTGCCCTGAAGAAGGGAGTCTCTTCTTCAGTTGTTCCAAAGACCCCGTCAGGAATCTGGAGGGATATTCCCTAGGACATTATTACGGTAAGTATATGAAGGGGAAACCAATTCAAAGGAACAGATTACAGATCCAAGACCACTGTATTATCTGACACTCTCCTCTACTATATGAATTCCATTCAGACTTCTCCTGACTGCAAAACAATTATCTGCAGGTCAGCCTTATTTTAAGTAAATATATCCTTGATCTTCTCCCCATCGCCCCCCCATGGAGAAGTAGTTACTGGTCCATCACCAGTAATGACAATGAACATATTTTGCAATCTCAGTTTTTATTACAAAATGATTGAATAGCAGTAAGGATAAATTATGCTGTGATGCTAAGAAAATCCTGTCAAGTAAATGGTGTGTGAATGGAAAGTTCTAATGGAGTAGCATACATTTTCTCCCTCAATGAATCAACTGGAAATAAGAAGCTATTGCAGCAGAGTTTTGGACAAAAGCTATCAAAAGTATCATGCCTGATATTACAATTTTGTCAATTACATCTTTTAAGACGGAGCTGAATAGACAAGAAAGTAGACAGGTGAAGAGGAGAACGTTATTATATATAAGGCAGACTACAGCAAAAAATAAGTGTGAGGGGATTTTGTTCCCTCTAAGATATACTTCCCCCACCCCCGCCTCTCAATTTCAGATTTTCTGTTTCCACAGAATGCACACACTGGGTGGCGTAGGCAGAACAAGTGCTGCATCTAGTGGCTGATTAGCAAGCCATCCTAGGCAGGATCCACAGCTGCTTGCAAGATTCCCTTCAGAGTCTCACTGTAGGATTATTTCTATCTTGTAGGCCTTTGCACAGTATGTAAGGCTGTTGACCCCAAGTGCTTGTGGGGGGTGGAAAGAAAGAGGGTTCAAAGCTAAGCATGACTTTCCCCACTGTGCAATATGTTTCATGCTCCCTCCCCTATTCTCAAGGGCACAAGTATAAAATGGCAGAGTGGTAGGAGAATGTACATATCTGAGGCAGACATATGGGTTTCTGTGTGATCCCATTGTGTTAACAGGACACTCATCTCTTCCTCTCTTCAGTAATCCTCTCCTGCTTCAAGGCAGGAATAGTGAGGTAGCATCACTCTTATTATTATAGGATTAGGTTCTCTTGCTCTCCCTTTTCTGCTCATCCCTTTTTTACATCCAAGGCAGGCTCCAGCATTTTTGCCGCCCCAAGTGGTGAGGGGGAAAAAAAAAAGAAAAGAAAAGCTGCGACCGGCTTTTTATTCTTTGGCGGCAATTCAACGGAAGGTCCTTCCCTCTGAGAGGGAGTGAGGGACACCACCACCAAATTGCCCCCAAAAAGTTGGGCCTGCCGCCCCTTTCCATTGGCCACCTCAAGCACCTGCTTGCTGGGCTGGTGCCTGAGCTGGCCCTGTTGACATGAAGCCCTTCATCTCTGCAGCACAAGATTAAATTCTTGAAGCTTTCAGATACCCATGTGTCTCCATAAATTATGCATGGATCTCCAGGTGGGAGCTTGTTTGTCTGATAAGTAGACAGGTGCAAAATGCCCACTTCCTGCCTTTGCCTGCTCTCCCTGCGGCTTCACCTGCTAGGTTCAGGTGTCATTCCCAGTAGCTCTGCTACTGTGGCAATGAGTGTCTGAAAATTGTAATCTAGAAGGGAAGGTGTGTGGCAGGGAGGGGAATAGCCAAAGACTGCTACTGAAAGGCAGGTATCTTTTTCTTGTTCCATGTTACAGCCAACTGACTGGATCTGCTCACCTGTTTCTAGATGCCAAGTGCAGAGAAAAGTCTCATAATCTGACTTCAGTAGACTTAAACTCAGACTCCTCCTATCACAGCCTTTCACACCCAGCCTTCCATGCTGTCCCCATGTATCACAGGAATGGAAGGGACCTTCAGAGGTCATCTAGTCCAGTCCCCTGCACTCATGACAGGACTAAGTATTATCTAAACCATTCCTGACAGGTGTTTGTCTAACCTGCTCTTAAAAATCTCCAATGATGGAGATTCCACAGCCTCCCTAGGCAATTTATTCCAGTGCTTAACCGCTCTGACAGTTATGAAGTTTTTCCTAATGTCCAACTTACACTGCCCTTGCTGCAATTTAAGCCCATTGCTTCTTGTCCTATCCTCAGAATTTAAGAACAATTTTTCTCCCTCCTCCTTGTAACAACCATTTATGTACATGAAAACTGTTATGTCCCCTCTCAGTTTTCTCTTCTCCAGACTAAACAAACCCAACTTTTTCAATCTTCCCTCATAGGTCATGTTTTCCAGACTTTTAATCACTTTTGTTTCTCTTCTCTAGACTTTCTCCAATTTGTCCACATCTTTCCTGAAATGTGGTGCCATGAACTGGACACAATACTCCAGCTGAGGCCTAATCAGCACAGAGTACAACAGAAGAATTACTTCTTGTGTCTTGCTTTCAACACTCTTGCTAATACATCTGTAGTGGTGCCGACTCACTGCCGTGGTGCCTCCTGCTGGTCGTGCTAGGAATTAGCTCTCTTGGCCCACCAGGATGCCTTTTACTAGCAGTGTCTCACTCGCCGTTACTTCCACTTCCTCCACCATCTGTACCTGCATCACTCCTGGACCATGGCGTCCTCTTTGGGACATTGCCCTCTGGCTGTGCCTCAGCCCACTGTCTCCTCACTTTGAGGGACAGGTGGTCCTCAGTCCTTGCACTTGCCTCAGAGGCCAACTGCAGTCTCTAGTCTACTAAAGTCTGGATTTAGGCCACTTTCTTCATTCGCAAGTAGGGGTGAGTGGGGACAACCCAGGCCTGCCCACTACTCTGGGTTCCAGCCCAGGGACCCTATAGCTGGCAGCCACTTGCTGCCCCTCTTCCTATTCCTGCTGCCTACTTTCCCTTGGCCACTTCCCCCATAGTCCTAGCACCTTCCCTGCCCCTGCTTCAGGGCCTCAGTCTGGCCATGGTCAGCCAAGAGTTCCCCTATTTGTCCACTACCCTGGCCCAGCACTGCAGTATCGCTGGTGCGCTTCAGCAGACAGTCCTTCCCCCTTGCCCTTTATATAGGGGCTGCTCAAGCAAGCCTTCCCTTGATTGGTTCTCCCAATGAGCCCTTTCCTGACTGGCAGGGTTCTGTGCAGCCTCTCCAGAAGAAGGGTTAAAGCTGCTTTAACCCTTCTTCTGCTGGTGTGGGGCAGCCACTCCACCACAACATCCCAGAATGATGATTGCTTTTTTTTGCAACAGTGTTACACCGTTGACTCATATTTAGCTTGTGATCCACTATGACTCCCAGCTCCCTTCCTGCAGTACTCCTTAGGTAGTCATTTCCCATTTTGTGTATGTGCCACTGATTGTTCCTTCCTAAGTGGAATACTTTGCATTTGTCCTTGTTGAATTTTATCCTATTTACTTCAGACCATTTCTCAAGTTTGTCCAGATCATTTTGAATTATAATCCTATCCTCCAAAGCACTTGCAACCCTCCCAGCTTGGTATCATCTGCAAACAAAATGTACTCTCTATACCATTATCTACATCACTGATGAAGATATTGAACAGACCCAGACCCAGAACCGATCCCTGCAGAACCCCACTCGTTATGCCCGTCCAACTGCACTGTGAACCACTGATAACTACTCTCTGGGAAGAGTTTTCCAAACAGTTACGCACCCATCTTATAGTACCTCCATCTAGGTTTTACTTCCATAGTTTGTTTATGAGAAGGTCATGCGAGACAGTACCATAAGCCTTACTAAAGTCAGGATACACCATATTTACTGCAAACCTTTGCACCATAGCATCCTCATGGCTGTACCATGACCGGACAGTCCAGTGCAAACTACAATGTTCTCCGAATTTCTCAGCCCTGCACTGACTGGTGGTTTGGTCCCCCTTCATTTCTCTCCCAGTCTTCACCTCAATTTCACTCCTCCCCATCATCTGCCTTCCCTTCTCCTTTAGCTGATCTCCTCCTAAGTAAACCATCGGCACAAAACAGCCCATGTAACTCATATGACATTTGCCACCATCACACTGTTCACTCTGCTTGTGTTCTAGCCTTTTTCCCCAACCCTGGTGTCTGTGCTGTGTATTTAAACAATATTGTCTCAGTGGTTTCTTTCACTCCCCCATCTGTCTGTATCCATCTGTTGTGTCTTTTCTTAAACTTAGCTTGTAAGCTCATTTGGGACTGGGCTGTGTTTTTCCTATGTTTGTACAATGCCTAGTTCAATGGGGTCCTGTAGGAGTCCTAGGGCTCCTAGATTCTATGATCGTACAGATTATTAATAGTAATAACAGTCGTGAATTGCACAATAGTTGAGTGAAAGGTACATTAACATTAAATAGCTTTGTACTGTAGAGAGCTAGCCACTGCAAACAGCATAACGCCATCTAACAGACCTGAACATTTCCATACAGTTCTTTTCAAGAAAAGGTTTAGAAATAAGAACAATCAATAGAGTTGGTGCTGGAAAAATGCTTTCTATTGTTGTACCAAGGTGGAAGAACTTTTTCCTTGAGTGAGTTAGTTCGAATGTTCAAAGAGAGACTTTTAAATCCCACAAAACTGAGGATAAAAGAATAAAGGAATCAAGCATAATTACACCAGAAAAGATTTGGGCCCATTTAGTTCCCATTACATCATGAGAAACTTGGGAACAGAGGCATTGACAGTCAGCCTCACACCGATGGCCCACCTAGTTCAGTATCCTCACTCAGACAGTGGGCAGCACCAGGTACCTCAAAGAAAGGTGCAGGAACCTTGCAGGAGGCAACTGTAGGGTCATCAGCCCCCTGCTAAGGAATCATCCTTGGGAATTTGCACCGTTACCTCCATCCTTTTTTTTTGTTGTTGTTCCAGTGTGGTTTATGGGCATCCACATCTCCCACTGAAGTTAATCAGAAATTTGGGTCCATGAAGACTGCATGGCTGTGCCCGTAATTGGGCACAAACCATAAACCCAAATTTGAAAACTCCCAGGCTTTCCAAAACTTTGATCTACACCTTAATCCAGTTGTGGCAAACTGTGGCCCATTTCTGCTTGGCTGACAGATTCTTCTTGCTAACCTTAGATTAGAAGACAGATAGGTAAACTACAAAGCGCCTGTCACTTTTGCTATCTAAAGGCCTGATCTAAAGTCCCTGGAAATTAATTGCAAGACTCACCCTGACTGCAGTGGACTTTGGATTGGGTCCTAAGTGCTTTAAATGTGGTCATGAATTTAACTGATAGTCTCCAGTTCCCGTTTCACCTGTGTTCCCTCACTAAGTTTGGTCAATTTAACCACAGCTTACACCTTTAAGTTCCGCTTCCTGGTCAATTTTTGAACCCACTGTGTTTAAATGGGTTGGAAGTTGTCCAAAATGACTTCTTCCAACATGGAGCAAATATCAGCTAGCAGACAACTAGCTCTGAGCTCAGCCAGTGTAGACCGGCAGGGAGGCTAGCACAGAGGAGAAGACAATGCTTCCTCGTACCTGAATGACCAACTGATAGCACACAAACACTCTGTAGGGCAGAGGGGCCTCAAATAAAAAAAATCAAAGTGAAGACAAAAAACTCAAGTAGCTGCAGCAGACACCACCACCAAGGGAACTTTACGCTACTGCTGGCAAATCCAATTAAAGCCACAGCAGATGGTTTGTAGAATCTCAGTTAGGCAGGGCTGTAAAAACCACTCAAATAGCACACTCCTGCAGGAGCAGCTCATTGCAACTGAAAAATCCCTGAAATTAAATGAAGATCAAAAAAATGCCAAGTGAAGACTATAATGAAAAATGTGCTATCACTGACACAAGGAAGAACAAAGGAATACTGGTCATTCCCTCTCCATAATATATCCCATATTCAAGTGGGACTAGTAGTGAAGCAATAAGTCCTAGAGCAATAACTGATTAAAAAATAATCTTTATTCTGAAGAGAGAAGGGATCCATAGAGCCTAGTCTGAAAATCTAAGAACCACATGAGCAATTAATGCACGCATGGGTCCCTGAAAACATCCTTAGGCAAAACAAGTTAAACTCTGTAGAGCAGGACAGGCCAAGTAGCAGCATTTATATCAGGGCACACACACAGTCACTGCTGGCTATTCAATTGGTAAATAGCTGAAATCCTAGAGTGTGCCCAGCCAGAGAATGAGATTTAGAAAGAGCAGGGTTGTAAGTAGAAAGAGGTGGCTTATTAAGTGCATATCTAAACAGATTCATCGTCTAGCACCAGTGATAGTAACTAGCAGGCTGAGTACTACCAACACCACCATCATAGCTGTGTGCAAAACAAAACAGAAGTGTGCAGGATTTGGCAATGGGTTTGAAAGGAGCCTATGTGCAGAAATGCTGCTCTCTGAGTGAAAGTCTGTATCAGGTTCAACCCTGAAAATAATGCATTGCTCCCTTCTTTAGAAACTTAGAAATGTGTGACTCAAGCCACCAAAAAGCAAGCAAGCAGGGCAGCCTTTATACTTTTTACAGTAGGAGAGCACAAACCAAGAGGAAGCAAATGGCCAATGACAAGCAATCAGTCACCAAATCCCAACACCGGGACATTTTCAAGGAACCGCTCAACTAGATATGCATCTCCTCAAGCTGCTGGTGATCCATCATCACTATGCTACAGCTCAATTCACTAAGGAGGAACAAAGGCATGCCAGTGCTCTTTTAGAACATGCAAAAGCTGTTCAGGATTCACACAAGTTCCCAGAACTAAAACGAGGAGCTTTATGCTTCTTTTAACATCTAGAAACTGCTGAGACCTTGGTGATTCCACCAGAAAAGATCTACCTTTGCCATGGATTAGTGTACCCCCTCATATCATCTTGCTCCTTACCCCAACACAACCGCCACCATCTCTTTTCTTGACTGTTTTCTCTCATCTCTCCTTTTCTGACTCGTTCTTTCACCACCTTCTCAGCTTTTTCTCCCCTCCCTTCTTCCTTTATTTGACTCTTTTTTTTTGCCATCTTGCTTTGTGACTGCCTTGTCTTTACTTCCCTTGCTTTGGATGGGGCTTTTCACTGGTGGTTGCATGAGACTGGTTGCCTGTGGTCCTGCAGCTTAGCACAGTTCAATGAGTTTGGCTTATGGGCTCCTCCCTGACCCTTCAGCCCTGCAGTGGCTGGCTGCATACCAGGGGCACTGTGGGAGCAAGGAGAGAAGGGGAGCAAACTTATGGAGCCATCCACTGCATGTTCCATAGCCACAGACACACACATGCCTTGGGGACAGTCCAGAGCCATGTAACTTTCTCCCCCATCTTCCCATTGTTTGTCTCTGACCTGCATCTTTCCTGCACTAGTCTGAGGCTTCCCCACCCAGAGTCAGGCTGATAAATGCTGCATTTAGCTCTCCATTGTCCTGCACCTTGGGCAGTCATTCACACCAGTTTGACTCTAGCTCTATTTGGCTCTAAAGGCAGGATTCTTCCCCCACATGAAGGATACAAATATTTTGAAGCAGTCATTATTTGAAGGGGAGGAGGGGCCCAAGAGGAGGCAGGGTCAGCTAGTGGTCAGAACAGAGGCCTCGGAGCCAGGAGAACTAAGTTCCATTCCCAACTCTGTCCTTGAGCTGACAATGTGACCTTGTGCAGGTCACTGATCTCTGTTGCGGCTTCTTGGTTCTGCTCTCCCACAGCATTAAATGGGGCTGCATTTCCCTGCATTGCACCGTAGTCAACAATGAACTAAAGCCTTTCAGCACAAATGCTGTTTTCCACTAATGGCACCCCAAGCACAACTGACTGTGGCTGATCAGCACAACCCCACCACCACCACCCAAATTGAAGAAAGGAGAATGGACAGTATTAGTGATAGGAACCAGAAACCAAAGTGACTCAATCTTTACAGCAGGCTATGCAAAAGGACTGTCAAATGTCCATATAAACAGCATACCCAATGGCCAGATGGAATTCAGTTGTGGTGGTCTATTCCCATCTACTTGAAAGGATAACTCTTCCAAGTCATCTAGTAGATGGATGGATGGATGAGTGGGCAGAGAGAAACATGCTTCTTTGTCTGCGAATCAGTCATCCTTAGCAAATGTTACAAGAGGCCTCCTTAGGGGTGGATGATCAGGACAGCCACCCTGAGCACCAACACCTCATTGTGTTAGGGAACACCAAGTTCCCATTTGGAAGGGAGAGGGGTTGTTTTGTTGTTTATGACTTTTGGGTTAGGGGGCTGAAAACGTTTTCCACCCTGGGCAACATGATACCTAGGGCTGGCCCTGGTTACTTTTTTCGAAGACATTTGATACCTATCAGCTGTTAAGATAGAAGAGCATCTTTACATTTCTCCAACTCTGGATTAACTATGGGCAGGAGACATTTTGACACTTGGCTATTTTAGAAATTGATTCTCTGCTTCCTTTAGAAGAGGGCTGCTCTTATGGGATAGTCATGTCCTTCTAGGACAGTACTTGAGGTGGGAGCCCAGAAGGCTTCAGCCAGTATATTGTTCCCTTGCTCTTTATCTAGATGTACATTTTCATTCTCATCTGTTTGGGCTCCTAGCTGAGGGCTTCATTCTGTGCATCCTCACACTAGCACATGTCAGCCTCTATGCCTGTGCAGAGCCCCACTGAAGGCAGCTTGCAGAACTCAGACCTTAGTGCCTGCTTTCAGAATTGATGCAGCTGCACTGGGACCAGCAACAATGCCAGCACAAGTGTAGATAAGACACAGGTGTTTCTACTGTCCTGTTACATAGTCCTGCCAGGACACAATGCTGTAAATGCCTGAGCTCTGTCTAGTCTTACATCGGTACTGAAGAGCAGACACTACATTTGCTGGTGTGGACACAGCCTCTAACAAGATACCCAGTGAGAGCTACATCTTGTGAGGTTCAGAATGCCCTGAACTCTCATTATCTTCCCTGGGATTAGAGAGCGCTCAGCACCTTGCAGGAGCCACTCAGCAGCTCATAGGATCAGGCTCTAAGGTGATTGGCAGCTTGGCCTAATCACATTGCAAACTCATACATAGTCTTCTGTCGAGATCTGCTTTAGCATTACTGACCTGCATGTTTCCTCCTCCCACTGAACTCTTTGTTTTGGAGTATTTTTCTACAGCTGCATTAGGCTGTATTTTTCCCAAACCGAATGTCCTTTGATTCTTTCCTGCTCACATTTCTAAGGCCATTGTGTATCATTATACTACTCCTCCGTTCTCATTGCTGTTCATGATGCCTCTCAGTTTAATATAGACTGAGAATTCCGCTGATGTGCTATTGACTTATTCCAAGTAGCTGCATCACAGTAAGGCCTGGTTTACACTAGGACTTTACTTACATCAGTATAGCTACAACTCTCCAGGGTGTAAAGAATCCTCACCCTGAAGGATGTAGCTATATGGACCTAGCCTAGATCTATGGAAGAATTCTTCTGTCAACCAAGCTACCGCCTCTCAGGGAGGTGGATTCAATATGCCAATCAACATAAGTAGTGTCTATATTAAACACTGCAGCTGCACCGCTATAGTGTTTGAAATGTAGATGTACCCTAAAGAAATGCTAAAGTAACTTCTTGACATCTACCTTGTCCATTAACCCACTAGACCACAGGGATACAATGTTGTCCTTTGGGAGGCATGAGATGATAGACAGTTCCCCAGTTACTCTGGGCCCAATAAAAGGAAAAGCAACAGAGATGGAACAGCAGCTCAGACTTGAGTTTGATATACCATAGCCTGCAAGCCCCTGGATCCACAGCAGTAGCTGTGACTAGCTTTTCCTTTTGTGCTTTCCCCATTTCATTTGGATTGAGTCTGGAGTCAGAGATTTTGGGCCCAGGTATATAGATTTTGTACGGAACATTATTTGTTTGGGAGGCAGTTGTGCTCTTTTATCTTGAGCTGTTAATATTTTATGATTCGTCTGCACTTTCAATGATTGGATTCTCAAGTACATGTTTACAGTACTTCGATGTGAGATCCTTTTGCCATGCCACTTGGACTGCACTCCCTCCAAAGAATTAGCCTATCATCTGTATATTTTGAGCCTTCTACTTCGTTGCATTGCTGGAAGCTGAAAGGATGAAGGAAACAGATGCTTGAAAGAAGATATAAACTGTTTCTTTGTCACTGAATGGATGTTGGGAATTGAATGCTGGCTCAGATATTCGGAATATCCTCATTTATCACAGATTTAGGGTTTAGTGGGTTCTACTGGTCTGACTTGCATCTCTTGATGTCTCACTGCAACACAACAGTATCAGTTTAATGGTGGAGGGACTAATTCTCATTTACACTATGTCCTCTTTACATTGCCACAATAAGAACCACATTCTACCACCCTTACTCACACTGAGTAATCCCTTAATCCAGGAATAGTCCAGCTGAATCTGGCCCTAAATAAATCCATCATCCGAGTTAATTGCTGCACAGAGCACTGCCTATTGTCCTTTTAATAGGACTGTCTTCTAAATAAGGACAGTGTCAATAGAAGCCTTGGAGGGGGGAAGAAGAGTTTTCTCCTGTCTTTCATCTCTTACTCTTTTTTGGAAAGCTAGGTCAGATCTTCACCTTGTAATGAGTATTTCAGAAACTCAGAGCCCCATCCTGCAAGCTGCTGAGTGCATCCTGTAAGGTGGCACTGAGATCTATGGAATGGAGCGCTCCCAGCAACACATAGGAGGTCCTCAACACCTCACACGATCAGGCCCTCCGTCCAAAGTGGCCCTATCTCTAGGATGACAAATTTCCACATACAAGATGAATAATTAGAGCATTTTTTTCCTCTTACCAGAATAGCTAGGCAGGAACAGACCTATCTCCTGATCTCTGTTGAAGTGCAGCATTACATAAGCAAATACGATTTGGCAGGTGTCTGATATAATTAACCACAGATATAGATAACCACCATATATTTTCAAGACAGCAAACAAATCTATTAAAAAAACCCTCAAAAAATATTACAGCCTCACAGTTCTGAGACAGTGAAACAGCAAGCTCCCTGTTACCTAAACTCAGGATACTCAGATGAAATTGGAAGAGTTAAATGGCTTGTCACTGATTTCTAGTTCACCAAGCTCGTTCCTTGAGCCACCTTCCCATTAAGTGCTGCAACTTATGCTTTGCCCTATTTTCTCTTATCCCAATATCTACACCCAGTCAGTCAGGATGGGATGCAAGTGCTCCACAGTTCTGTTGACAGATCTTGTTTATGCAAGAATAAAAGCAATTTAGGCTTACTGTATATACATGTAAGGTCATTGTTAACACAACGCCTTGCAAACCAAAGAGCTTTTATGAATTTAACTGATCATGCGAGAGCAATACGTAGGGGGCATAGGAACCACTTTGCCCCTCACTGAAAATATGCAACTCTTGGGGTGAAGCACAGCAACTGTTTATTTGCACTAAGCAACACTACAAAACAGGTTAGAATAAGGAATGAAGAAAAACACCATTGTCACAGTTCAAGGGAACTGCACCTGTATTTACCCCTAGTGGTCCAGCACCGGCACCCACTGTCAGGTTTCTGGCTCCTCCAGCAGTCCACCTCTCTTGGGCAGAGACATGCATCTCTCTCCCCACTGACCAAGGTATTTTCAGCTGGTACAGTTCCCTGGCTCTACTGTGTCATAAACAGATAGCTAAGGGTTAATGTCTCTTTCACCTGAAGCACCTGACCAGAGGACCAATCAGGGAAACCGGATTTTTTCAACTTTGGGTGGAGGGAATTGAGTGTCTGAGTCTTTTTTTTTCTGGCTGCCTGCTTTCTCTGAGCTTTGGAGAAGTAGTTCTACTTTCTAGTCTTCTGTTTCTAAGTGTAAGGACAAAGAGATCAGATAGTAAGTTATATGGTTTCTTTTCTTTGGTATTTGCATGAATATAAGTGCTGGAGTGCTTTGATTTGTATTCTTTTGGAATAAGGCTGTTTATTCAATATTCTTTTAAGCAATTGACCCTGTGTTGTATCATCTTAATACAGAGAGAACATTTGTACTTATTTTTTCTTTCTTTTTATATAAAGCTTTCTTTTAAGACCTGTTGGGGTTTTTCTTTACTTCAGGAAATTGAGTCTGTACTCACAGGGAATTGGTGGGAGGAAGGAATCGGGGAGATCTGTGTGTTGGATTGCTAGCCTGATTTTGCATTCCCTCTTGGGGAATAGGAAAGTACTTTTTGTTTCCAGGATTGGGAACAGAGAGGGAGATTCACTCTGTTTGGGTTCACAGAGCTTGTGTCTGTGTATCTCTCCAGGAGCACCTGGAGGGGGGAAGGGAAAAGGATTATTTCCCCTTTGTTGTGAGACTCATGGGATTTGGGTCTTGGGGTCCCCAGGGAAGGTTTTTCAGGGGGACCAGACTTGCCCCAAACACTCTAATTTTTTGGGTGGTGGCAGCAAGTACCAGGTCCAAGCTGGTAACTAAGCTTGGAGGTGTTTTCATGCTAACCCCCATATCTTGGACGCTCTAAGGTCCAATCTGGGACTAAGGTTATTACATGGGGCAGTGGGTGGGAGATAGACAGAATCCAGAAGCCAGTAGGAACTATTAATTTTCTTTTCTCTGCTAAGGGCTTTTTAGCAGAGAGAAGCAGTTGGTTTTAAAAGGGAACAGAGGAGAATTTTTTTTTCTGCTCTCTCTCGCACGTTGTGGCTTGCAGTTAAGGGTCTCTTTGTCATGCAATAGCCCTCCAATAGGAGGCAAGTACCAGCACTTATAGGCATGCAAATAAAGTGGTTTTTCTGGTTTCCCTTCATTGAACATTAGCTAGAAGAGAAAAGGAAAATTAGCTAAAGGCACTGTTGCTAGGCAGACTTCAGGAGGCAAACAGAGAACCTGCAGGTCAGAAGATAAACACGGAGGGCAACCCAACACAAGAAAACAGGAACCATGACTTCTAAGGCAAAAATTGACGCCGAAGAACAAATCAAAGAAGCTGAACCACAGGCGACAACTGGAAATAAACAAAAAGAGATGGAGATGAAAGAAAAGAGAAGAACAGATCAAAGAGGCAGCCTACCAAAGAGAACATGGCCAGTCCCCCAAGATGCCAGCACACAAAAGAAAACTAGAAGAAGAAGAGATAGGCCTACCGAAGGAAACAAGCAGAAGAAGAGTTGGCCCACCGCGAGAATGGAAAAGCACCAAAAAGAAATGGAAAACAACAAAAGAGAATGGAAGAGAAGGAAAAACAGAGAGAAAACATGAACTGGAGTGGCAAAAGCTGGGCTGCATGTGCCAGCCAACCCTAAACAACCCGGCGCCAATTATGCTCCACAGCACAGGAAATTTCCCACCTACAAGGCAGGTGATGACACCGAGGCCTTCTTGGAAAATTTTGAAAGAGCCTGTCTTGGGTACAGCATTCCGAAGACCAGTACATGGTAGAATTGAGGTCACAGCTCAGTGGACCTTTAGCAGAGGTGGCAGCTGAAATGCCTAAGCACCAAATGAATGACTATAAACTTTTTCTAACCAAGGCCAGATACAGGGATGGGGATAACCCCAGATCATGCCCGTCGGCGCTTCAGAACCCAAAAGTGGAAACCAGAGGTGTCATTTCCCAAACACGCCTACTACATTGCAAAAAACTATGAGGCCTGGCTAACAGGAAACAACATTCAAACCTGGAAGAACTGAACCTCCTCATACAAATGGAGCAGTTCTTGGATGGTGTTCCTGAAGACATCACACGGTACATACAAGATGGAAACCCAAAGAATATCGCTGAGGCGGGGGAGATTGGAGCCAAATGGATGGAACTGGCAGAAAGCAAGGAAAGCTACTGTCAAGGGGAACGATTACCCCAGGGGGCACACAGACCATAAAACCCTACAACCGAGGACAGCCAAAGACCCCACATACCACCCAAGTAAAGCCACAGATATACCCTACCCTTCAACCTCACCAGTCTCCAGTAACTCACCTCGGCCCAGTGACCCATCAGATGGAAGATGCTTTAAGTGTAATGAACTGGACATATCAAGGCCAAGTGTCCCAAGAACACCATGCGAGTGCAATTCATTACACCACCATCACACCAAAGATCCCCAGGCCCGGATGCCTCTCAAATACCCTTGGAGCGAAGGGAAAATTTGAGAGTGGGCGGAAAGAAGGTTACTGCGTGGAGAGACACGAGGGCACAAAGTGTCAGCTATCCACCATCCTTCGTTGACCCAAATCATCAACCCAAAGCCAAAAGTTACAATTATAATCCGTCATGTACAAGCTGTAAGACTGCCTACAGTCAACTGCCGTTCCAGTACAAAGGCTGGTCAGGAATGTGGACGT